>NW_011915442.1:0-3981 GCF_000151845.1 Pteropus vampyrus | reverse complement strand
ATCTATGTGTATAGTCAGGTCTTTTTTTGGGGGGGGGGGGCGGGGGGCTAATATTTCTATAGTGTTTATTATGTGCCAAGCATTACTTTAAGGATTTTGCATATATTTAATCACTTCATCCCCATAATAACTCCACGAGGAAGATACTATTATGAGCCCCATTTTACAGATGAAGAAACTGAGACATGAAAGGCTAAATAATTATGCAAGACCATGTGGCTAGTATGCAGCCAAGCCAGGCAGTTTGGCCTCACATCCTAGATCTGTAAATATCACACCAAAAGCCCTCCCACTCAGCTTCTGGAGTGATAATGAACATTACAACAAACCACAAAATCCTGAGCGTAAATTAACTGAAACGATTTTAGGCTGAGCCCAAACAGCTGGGTTCGTAAATACTATCTTGTGGGAGGAGAGAAATTACTCGCTAATTTATTTTGTGGTTAAAGGACTTAAGTAAATTTTATTACACTACAAGGAATTAGTCCTGAGAGTTTCAGCTTCTAAAATAGACAACTGTACTCCTCATTGTCCATAACCTTCTTTAGCTTTAATTAGGCACAGCAGTTTAAAGCCATTTATTTTATATGAGTAACATGGCTCTATACACGGAAGTTATAGTTTAGGGCTGTTGAAAACTACCCCACTATGTTAAAATCTGATTTGGATAAAATCTGATTTTTTTTCCTAAACATGCAGCTGAGTTTGGGAACATTTTTATTATCTTCTATGACTCATGGGTTGCAAAATGGTAGGGCGGTTAGAGGTCAGATCTAGGTTCAAACTCTGCACTAACATTTACCGAGCCTCAGTTTCCTCACCTGTAAACCGGAAATAATAACAGTACTTACCTCATGGGCAAATGTGAGGATTCAGTGAAATAGTGCGTAAAATAATACATAAAAGGATTACCGAAGTGCCTGGTCTTATGCCAGTTGTCAGTAAATGCCTAGCATTATATTAATTGCTGTGGAATCGTGATTCAGAATTTTACTGGAGTTGCAAAGGCCTGGGATCCTCTAATCATTTGCTCTGAGACTCAGCAAAGGGAGAAGTGATTCTGTTATTTGTGGACATTGTCCTAAGTGCACTGGAGCACTTTAAACTCCAGGGTGTTTTCCACATCTTTCTTTAGTTATGGAATTCTGTTTTAAAAGGTGCCAAAACATGCACATGCAAGTCTGTCTCTGGAATTGTGTGTATTGGAGAAAGAGGAAGTGTTTACTAGGATTTTAGTTTTCTTCCCCTTTCTTCTGAAAAAAAAAAAAAAAAAAAAGTTCATCTGACTAGGAAATTGGAGCGAAAGACCCTTGTTATGAAAGTCTTTATTGTTGGGCTGTTTATTTTTACCGTTTTCTACTCCCGTATTCCCCCCTTTTCGAACTATTTTATCAGACTAATTTTGTCAATAACGCACATATTCCTGCTCCTAAGGCAAACTGTGAGTTCTAAGTAAGCATAAACCCGTTCTGCTGACCCAGGGGAAAATGCAGATCAGAAAATTTGCCCAATCTTGTGGAACAGGCCCTGAGCCAACAGCTACATCTAGATTCCAGTCTGGCCCTCCCTTGGCCTTGACCCAGCAGCAGTGTGACGTCTGGGCCGGAAAAGGGAATCCCGTTATTCTGCAGTAGAGAGGAAGAAAGGCACTGGTCCCTCACTCCCCCAACATCTCACCCTCCACGTTCCTTTCCTTCCCACTTAATGGGCCGTCGATGTAAAGTGCAAGGAAGGATGGAAACCCCAAGATGTTTCCCGAGGAGCAGCGCCTGGATCCCGGGGAGTGCCTCCTGCGCTACCCAGGAGGAGCCTCCGCACGCGCCCCAGACTCAACGCTGAGACCCCGCCCATCCCTCCAGGCCCCGCCCTAGGACCCGCCCCCAGGACCGCCGCGGCCCGCCATTGGCGGACCCGCGCGTCAGTCGGCCGCCGGCTGCGGCTGGGAGCGCCCGCAGCCCTCTCCGCCCCGCGCCTGGTGCGTCCCCCGAGCCGCGGAGAAGCGAGCCCGGGGCGCGGGCGGGCGGCCGCCGCGGCTGACAGACCCACGGGCGGAGGCTTCGCGCCGGTCTGCTGCGCGCGGCCGGCATGGCGGCGCCACGGAGGCCCCCGCGGGCGCGGGTGCGGGAGCGAGAGCAGGAGCAGGAGCGGGAGCGGCTTCGCACCCCCGCGGCAGGTGGGCCCCGGGCGGAGCAGTGGGGCCGGGCGGGGGGCGGGGGGCGGGGGGCGGGGGGCGGCGGTCGGCGAGCTACCGGGGAGGCGCTCTCCTTTTCCCTCTGGGGTTGGGGTACGGGGACCGCGCTCCGAGGTATGGGAGACGCCGGGCGCCCCCAAAGCCGGGCGCCCTTGACGCGGGCGGAGACGTCCACGCGCTGCCCCCTCAAACCCTGAGCAAGGTTTGGGCAGACGTCGGGGACCGGGGTTGCATCTGAGTAAGGGACAGCGTCCTCGGAAGGCAGAGCTGTTTGGGTCCCTGCAGCGAGCGACCTGCCACGGCAGGTTCCTGGAAAGAGAAAGCCCGCCTTGCGGGGTGCGGTGCGGTGGGGGGCGCCGGCCGCGGTGGGGGTCGGGCCCTGCCGCCGAGTGGCGGCGGTGTCGCTTTCTCGCCGTCCCCTCCGAGAACTCGATTGTTGTTGGAGGGAAGTTGATGGGTTTCGCGCTTTGCTGGCAGAGGATGTGGCCCACACCTTCGCAGCAATCGAGACTCGCTGAACAACAGAATACTGGCTTTTTAACAAAAGTATCACCAAGGGCAAGAGCAGCAGCGCAGTGTGGCACAGGTCGCGCGCAGGTCGGGCCGCTGAGGTCGGGGGTCGCACCACGCGTGTCTCGGTGTCTCTGCCCCCTGCGTCGGCAGCTGGGCCCTCACCGGAGAAGTGAAGGGTCATTTCCTTGCTGTCCTTTCAGTTGTGCCCTCGAGTCCCAGCCCCGAGGAAGAACCGCAGAGCTGCTTCGCAGTTTTGAGCACATTCCCTTTCCGTAACGCTGGTGGCCACCCACCCCGGGACTAGGAGCCCACCGTGAATCTTGGACCCGTCCGTGCCTGTTCACAGAGTTTGGGCTCCAGGTACTCCGAGGTTTATGGGAAGTTGGCAGGTGCGAGGTGTGCTTAGTAATTGCTGTTCTTGGTCCCAGCAGGAGCTTTTGAGTCACACAACAGGCGTTTCGCTGTTGGGTGTAGTGGAAACAGAGCCCTTCTGGGAGTCAAGGCATGAGTTCTAGCCATCATTCTGCCCAGGACTGTGTGCCTGGAAGCCACAACCTCTTTGGACTTCTGTGTTCTCACTCGTAAAACGAGAGCGTTAGGCTGGCTGATCCCTGAAGCCCTCCCAGTCTAGAATGCTGTGATTGACTCACCTCCCACTCTCAAAGGTTTGGAGAATGAACTCATTTTCCAGCCTTTCTGCATCTTGGATTATTAGAGAATTAGCCAAATATTTCCTGTGGGTGTATTCATTTGAATTTTTGATTATGTTATTTTCTTCCCTTCTCCCTGTCTTATTTTGGCAGAGAAAGCAAAGTTGGAAATGGAGGTAGGGGCACCAGCTGGAAAAAGTTGATTTGGGAGGAGGGATGATGCCTGCTGTGGGCTTAACATAGCCACCAGGAATTTTTCCTTCCAACGCACCAAGTTCAAGGTGTGCCAGCACTGTGAGCCCAGCGAGTATTCTTCCCTCTGCTCCAGCCTGTGGGGTCTGCAGTGGGCGTGTGGTAGTGGAAAAATGTGATTCCAGGATCAGGGTTATGCAAAACTTTTTTCTCTCAAACACGACTTCCAAAGACTTAGAGCATAGTGTCCCTTCTTCACTGGACGATGTTTTAGAGGAAAAAAATGTTTATCCTAGCTAGAAGACCACAGCTTTTTAACCTACCCCTAACTCTTTTGGTCAGAGAGTACAAGATTTACTTTTGAGATAATAGATGATAACAGGACACTTGACATAAAAAGCAACGGACAACAGCAGAAAGAAAACCCCACAGAAT
>NW_011915441.1:0-5058 GCF_000151845.1 Pteropus vampyrus | reverse complement strand
TCCAGGGATGCAAGGTTGGTACAATATCCGCAAATCAATAATGTGATACATACATTAACAAACTGAAAGATAAAAATCATGATCATATCAATAGATGCAGAAAAAGCATTTGACAAAATTCAGCATCCATTATAATAAAAACTCTCAGCAAAGTGGGAATAAAGGGAACGTAACTCAACGTAATAAAGGCCACGTATGACAAACCTGCAGCTAAAATTATACTCAAGGGGGAAAGGCTAGAAGTGTTTTCCTTAAGATCAGGAACAAGACAAGGATGTCCACTGTCACCACTTCCGTTTAACATGGTATTGGAAATCCTAACTACAGCAGTCAGACACAAGAGAGAAATCAAAAGCATCCAAGTGAAGAAGTAAATCCAAACGAAGAAGTAAAACTGTCATTATTTGCAGATGACGTGATACTATATATAGAGAACCCAAAAGATTCCACCAAAAAACTGTTAGAACTGATACATGAATTCAGTAAACTCGCAGGATACAAAATTAATATTCAGAAGTTGGTTGCATTTTTATATACCAGTGATGAACTATGAGAAAGAGAAATTAAGAAACAGTCTCATTTACAATTGCATCGAAAACAATAAAATACCCAGGAATCAAATTACTCAAGGAGGTAAAAGACCTGTTCTTGGAAAATTATAAGTCACTGAAAAAAGAAATTAAAGAAGATACAAATAAATGGAAGTATAAACCATGCTCACAGGTAGGAAGAACCAACATTGTTAAAATGACCATACTACTCAAAGCGATCTATAGATTCAATGCAATCTCTGTCAAAATGCCAATGATATTTTTCAGAGAACTAGAACAAATAATTTAAAAAATTATATGGAGCCATAAAAGACCCCGAATAGCCACGGCAATCTTGAGAAAGAAGAACAAAGTTGGAGGTATCACTCTACCTGATATCAAACTATACTACAAGGCTATAGTCATCAAAACAGCATGGTGCTGGCGTGAAAACAGACACATATATCAGTGAAACAGAATAGAGAACCTGGAAATAAATCCATGCCTATAGGGTCACTTAATCTATGACAAAGGAGGCAAGAATATACAATTGGGGTAAAGACAGTCTCTTCAACAAATGGTGTTGAGAAAACTTGAAAGATACATGCAAAAAAAAATGAAACTGGACCACCTTCTTACACCATATACAAGAATAAACTCAAAATAGATTAAAGACTTAAATGTAAGACCCAAAATCATAAAACTTCTATAAGAAAACATAAGCAGTAAACTCTCTGATATTGCTATTAGTAATTTTTTTTTCCTGATATATTTCCTTGGACAAGGGAAACAAAAGAAAAAAATAAACAAATGGGACTACATCAAACTCAGAAGTTTTTGCACAGCAAAAGAAACAATCAACAAAACAAAAAGACAACTTACTAAATGGGAGAAGATACTTGCCTACAATACATTTGACAAGGGAGTAATATCCCAAAATTTATAAAATACCCATATAACTCGAAAACAAAAAAAAAATCCAATTAAAAAATGGGCAGAAAACCCGAATAGGTATTTCTCCAAAGAGGACATATGGATGGCCAATAGACATATGAAAAGATGTTCAAGGTCACTAATCATCAGAGAAATGCAGATTCAAACCACAATGAGATATCATCTTGCACATGTCAGCATGGCTATCATCAACAAATCAACAAACAAATGTTGGAGAGGCTGTAGAGAAAAGGGACCCCTCGTACACTGTTGGCGGGATGGCAGATTGGTACAACCACTCTGGAAAATAGTTTGAAGGGTTCCTCAAAAACTTAAAAATAGATTTACTTTTTGACCCAGCTATTGCACTTCTGGGCATTTATCCAAAGAAAACCAAAACACTAGTTTGTAAAGATCTATGCACCGCTATGTTCACGGCAGCATTATTCACAATAGCCCAGATATGGAAGCAACCTCAGTGCCCATCAATAGACGATTAGATAAAAAAGTTAAAATACATATATACAATGGAATATTACTCAGATATTTAAAAAAAATAAAATCTTACCATTTGCAACGACATGGATGGACCTAGTGGGTATTATGCTGCGTGAAATAAGTCAGACAGAGACTTATTTATGAGAAAGAGAAATTGCTTTGAGTAGTACGGTCATTTTAACAATGTTGGTTCTTCCTACCTGTAAATACCATATGATTTTACTTACATGCAGAATCTAAGGAACAAAAGAAACGAACAAACTAAACGAAAACAAACTCAACGATACAGAGAACAAATTGGGGATTGCCAGAGGTGAGGGGGGTTGGGGGCTGGGTGAAAAATGCAAAGGGATGAAGAAGTACTAATTAGTAATTACAAAATGGTAACAGGGATTTAGAGAATAGCATAGCATATAAATTTAAAAACAAATAAAAACAAACAAACAGAAAAGAGACTGCTCACATCTATGTTGTGTTATTTCTACCAAAACTTAACAAATAGCCTGCTGCCCACCCAGGTGGACGTTGTGTCTGCTTCCCCACGTTCCTCTGACCTTTGACAATGACCTGGGTTCAGTTTGGGTACCTCACCCCTTCTTGGTAGTCCAGGGTTTTGGAGAACGCTGACCCCACCAGAATCTCAGTGACTCAGACTAAGTGCATCCCCTGGACTGTAGTTTTCATAGGTGGGCACATGACCTAATTTTAGCTTAAAGATGGGAGAAGTTGGTTGCTGGTGTTTTCTGGGGGAAAAACGCACATGCTCTCTTCTTGGAAGTGGCAGAGAAAGCATGGAGCCCAGGAGTTGTTTGCAGTCGTCTATCAATAACCAGGCACAGCCAATCATATGATGAGGGTTTAATACAAGAGAAGGCAGAGCAGAGAGAGGAAAACTGAAGAGAGCCTGGTGACCTTGTTGAACAGATGAATCATGCTGACCCTACAGCCCTCCCATCTCCGTAATACAAGCTAAGCTTACTTCTATCATAATCTCACTGCTGTGCCTTTAGCTTGTCTAATTATTTAGAAATAAATTAAAAAATTATAAAAACTAAATTAGCCGAGATCAGTGTAATCTACGAGAATAACATCATACCATAAAAGCAGTTTTTGTCTATTTTTGCTTGTACAATCTAAAGCTAAATTTCAATTTTCCAAGACTTCTGCTTTCAGTCAAAATGGAGTGACAAGGACCAATTTACTCTCCCATCTGAAACAACCAAAAACTCCCCCTCCCCCGCCAAAAACATTTGAAATAATGGTTTTTAAGACACCGCATATCAGGTAATGAAAGAGATCTCTGAGAGATAGGAAAAAAACTGATGTGATCTCTACGATTGCCCCAGTGTGCTGTGTGGAGAGAGCCTTTAGGTGTGGCTCGAGGAGGGGGAACCCCAGCAAAATCTGTGCAGAGGAGGAGCTGAGGGTCCTGGGAGAGCAAAGACAGTGAAGTTCACAGGGCATAGCACCAGAGAGCTACACAGAGAGGCAGCCGTGAAGGTCACAGAGGACGCCCCTCAAGTACTGAACAGAATACTGGTTAGCACATGTGTGTAAGGACATTACATGAGACTGGATAAAATAATCCATAAGGATCACACTAGAGGGAATAATATCCAGATTTACACATATACAGACAACTAATTTTTGACAAACGTGCAAAGGCAAGTCAGTGGAGGACAGACTTTTCAAGAAAGGGTGCAAAATCTATTGGATATCCATATGCGAAATAAAACAAACTTTGATCTATACTTCATACCATGTTAAAAGATGAACTCAAAATGAATCACAGGCCTAAATTTAATGTTCATGGCGACTTTACATGTGAAAACAACCCTAACATCCACCAATGAAAGTGTGTGTAGTGATATAAGGTAATTCTATTTAGCAGTCAAAATGAATGAACTCAGTATTAATATATTAATATTTCAAAAAATAATAATGCTGAGCGAAAGAAGCCAGACCAAAAAAGAGAGTAGATAATGTATCATTCCATTTACTTAAAATTCTAGAAAATGAAAACTAACGTATAGTGACATAAAAGAGATCGGTGGCTGCCTAGGGATGGGGGTGGGTAGAGGAGGTGAATGTCAGGGTCGGGGAGGAGGAAGGGATGATGAAGGATGCAGGGAGCTTGTGGCCAGTGGATGTAGTCATTATCCTGATTGTGGTACTTGTTTCACGGGTGTATGCATATGTCGAAATTATCAGTTTGCACTTAAATATGCGCGATTTATTGTATGTCAATTAAAAATATATATTACAAAAAGAAAATAATTCAATTTTATTTTTTATACATATTTGCTTCCCAAACCACAATGCCATTTAAACATTTGTTAACAAGTCAACCTTTCTGTTGAATAATTAATTAAATGAGACAGAATGAATCAATTAGAGATTAACTTAAAATATAATTTATTCTCTATGTAATGATTATTATTAGAAATGACATTAAAACAAACTTTAGAATATAATCTGCAATTAATATTTGAAAATCATTGCTTTTTAAATACATCATTCAAGGATAGCAACTTTCCCCCTCTAATTCCTAAGGAGAGATTGTTTACTTCTATAAAAAGGTTAAGTCAAAAAAGTAGAGCTATGCCGATTCGATTTGTTTCCCTTATTTTAGAGGTGTTGGCAAGTGAGTGACCGGCCCACAGAGACACATGTCCCAGATCCTACTTGGGGTTCAAAGGAACTGTAAATGTAAAAGGGTCGGATCAACTTTGTTGTGCTAAACTGTTCTGTCATCTGTTTATTGCAGGCGATGGGGCCAGGAGCAGATACAGATTATCTGTACAGAAAAAACAGCTGAGGCCATAGGATAGACAGCTTTTCTTCATTTTAGGAGTCAATTTTCACTGATTTCTCTCTGTATCAGTTCCCTCGTGCTGCTGTAACAAATTAACACAGGCTTAGTAGTTAAAACAACACAAATTTATTATCTTACAATTATGAAGGTTAAAAGTCTAAACTGGTTTGGCAGGGCTGCATTCTTTCTGGAAGTTCTAGGGGGACATTGTTTCTTTGCCTCGTCCTGCATTTAGAGGCTGCCCTCAGTCTTTGGTCTGGTGGCCCTGCATCATTCAACTGA
>NW_011915440.1:0-3098 GCF_000151845.1 Pteropus vampyrus | reverse complement strand
TCCATGCTAGAAGCCATGTTCGCTCAGGGGTAACTCGGCTCTCAACCTGCTTCAGATGGCTATGAGTTCCTGGAGATCTGAAGCAGGTGGCCCGGGACAACACAGACAACCCCGACGTGAGCATCGTGTGGATCGACCCGGACGACTTTCCTCTGGTGAGTGGCCACCTTTCGCGGGCTCGCGTTTGTGTTTAGTGTGAGACCCTGTTGCATGAAAGAGGCTGTGAAATGGGAGGGGCATTTGCAGGAACCCAGTGGCCACCCCCATCTAGGGTAGGCGATCTTGACCACTCGGGCAACATTGAACTTGGGGCTTGGTGCTGACCCTGACGTGGATTGACTCCATTGTTTTCGCTCCCTGGAGACCAGAAGTCTCTTTCCAGGGCCCACGCAAGTGAGCTGGGTGAAATTCTTCTGCCAGCAGCTCCAGAGCTGTGCCTCATTCCACTGCTACCCCTTGCTACGACCCCTTTCATTTTCTGGGTGGGGACCATCGTTCTGAGGCAGCCTGAGTTACTAAGCAATGAAAATCAGACGTGAACATTTTGCATTGAGTTAAGAACATCATGGCGAGAAGGAGCAACCTTTTAGAGGCCAGAGACCCCACCTGTCTTCTTCGTGTGTTCTCCCACATCCTAGCAGAACGTCTAGCACTGGACTGGAATGTGTAAGAGTTTCAAGTCCAAACTCTAGCTAGTGTCAGCGGCCAATGACCAAAAGGCCTTGATTATGCTTAGTTTTAAAGTGAATAAAAAGAATTTGGACAATACACGAACTTCGTGATAATGATAATACATGTAGCTAATATACTTTGTGCCTGGAACTATAAGTTCTTTCCATGCGTCACCTCGTCTAATCCTCTCAACGACCCTGAGAAAGTAGGTTCTGTTAGAATCCCGGTGTTCCAGGTGAAAAGAATGACAGCTGGAGAGGCTAAAACTGTAAGTGGTTGACGTGACAGTCCAGCCCGGGTCTGTGTGATGCTTTGTCTATTAGTCAAGAGACTTCAGGTTGAGCGAACTCCTGGTAACTGCTGCAAGTCTATCATTAGGTTATAAATGATAACTCTATCTTTCTTCCAGGAATCATCATTTGTTGCAAAATTGAGGGTAAAATTTTAGTGATTGCAAGGGTCCTGAAACCCAATCCTACATACAAAGATGAGTGAGTCAAAGGTTGACTTCCATGACACCTGAGGTCAATGTCATAATTCTGGGTAACATAATAAGGTCATGGCTTTGTAAGACCCTATATACTATAGCTTTGTTTAGTTAGTCTCCGCCTGGTTATATTTCTAGTTTATCTGGACTGTTTTGTTACGCGAGCTTCCAGATGGTCTGCAGTTCTCCTGACCTGCAGTGCCACGTGCCTTTTGCAAAAGAGAAGACTGCGGACCAGTCTAATTTCTGGGTCCTGACTATCCCCAGTCCCCATGGGCCAGTATTTGCTGGGGAGACTTCCTCCCACTGCCCACCTCCATTTCCTTAGCCCCGTGGCCTCTGACTCCTTTAGTGCTTCTCCGGCCAGGGATGAGTCCATGTGGGACCCAAACCTGGCCAATGAAGAAACTCCTTTCACTTGTATGCCGGCCTATGGCACGTCACTCCCTGAGCAACCCGCTCATGTCGCAAAGTGGCACCAGGTAAGGGGTTTTTAAATAGGACATCGAAAGAAAGGTGGAGGGAAATGGCTCCTCTACCACCCATAAACTATAAAAAAGCCCCATGTCATTTGGGAATCGACTTTGGACCATGTCCGTAATGGTCTTCCTTACAGCTGTGGAAGCTTTTATATTACATGTTTTCATAGTTTGTGTCATGACATCCTTTTTGCGTGTGCTTATTTGGAGGGCTTGAGGGCTGGGACCAACTCTTCAATTTCCTAAGTGCCCACAGCTGTTTTGAGACCTTGAACTGATGGTGATCTGTTTACAGTATGGGATGGCAGGTGGGTCCAGCCACAAAAAGTGGTTTTAACATGGACTGCCCTCTGCCCACTGTCTAATTTTATTTTTTGTTGCCACAGCTTGTCGCCTATTGGGAAAAGACTTTCAAGATTGACCTATTCAAGCCGCAGATTGGGGTGGTGAATGTGACAGATGTGAGTATGCCCCACGAAAGCTTGCTCAGGCACCCAGAGCCTGCCCCATTTGCTGCCATGCAGCCCAGACTGTGAGGTCATGTGTAGGAGTCCAGGCCCTCATAAAACGAGCAGGACCCTTGGCCCTGCCCAAGCAGAAAACTTGCCAGGATGGTCTCTGAGCCGGCCCCAGCCTATGGGTCCACAGTTGTCTCACATGGTCACTTTCCCTTGCTTATGGGGCCAGCCTGACCGGGTTCAACTATCTATTTGGAAATTTCCACCCAAGTCAACCATCCCGTATTTTCTCCCAATGCCCCTAAACAAGGTCTCTTAGCCTACACCTGGAGCTGGCACTGTGTGGTGGGCGATGGGGCGGCCATGGCCCATGTGGGCGACCACCTGGCCGCGGGGACTGGAGGCCGGAGACCGGGCCTGCCGAGGGCAGGAAGCAGACCACGCGGGAGGAGGGGACTTCTCACCATTCACATGCCACCAAACTGAGGGTGGGGAAGGCTAGTGAGGAGGACTTGCCGAGCATGCGGAATTTTAGACGTCAGTCCAGAAATCCGATGTGAGCCCACCGTAACGACACAGAAGTGGGGACGGATACAACCAGGCAAAACATGGACAGAAGGGACGGTCCCAGAGCACCCGGCAGAGCCACAGTCAGTCGTGGTGGAAACTCTGGTGACTGGGGGCCAGTTACATGCCCTTCTACCCTGTTGGTGCATGTTCAGTCACCTGGGGTATTCCACATTTATGTATTTTGTAAACTGCTTTTTAAATTAATAACGACATGAATAATAATTTAAAAAATGTGATCGAGTTACAATATTTTGAAACAACAGTAGGATGGATATTAGGAGAAAAATGGAAGCACTTTCCACTGCCCCGACCCCATCCTCAGTCCCATTTCCCGAGGGAACCATTGGTGACTGTATATGTATTTGTTGCTATGGTACAGGTATCATTGCACATATGCTGATGTACTCGAGGAGGGGGCAGTAGAAATACAAC
>NW_011915439.1:0-1841 GCF_000151845.1 Pteropus vampyrus | reverse complement strand
GACCATTCGAGCTGGGTCATCAATCTTCTGTCTCAGCACTCCTGGCTTTCAGGCCTCAGACTCAAACTAGAATCTATACCACTGGCTCATAAGAACACCACAGGATCTCCTGGAACTCCAGCTTGCAGATAGATCATGGGATGTCTCAGGCTCCATAATCATGTGAGCCAATACCATACATGTTTCTCTGGAGAATCCTCATTAACTCAATATTGAAATAAAGAACTGTAATCATAAAGTCACAGTTAAGAAAATGAAAAGGCAATTCATAGACAAGTAGAAAATATTTTATACATCTATCTAAAATAAAGATTCATATTTGGAATTTATTTTATACTATGATCTAATGTGACTTTTAACAACATAAGAAAATTTTAATACAAATGGATAATCAAATAAATAGATGTAAGAAAACAAATGTCAGCTTTAGGTATTACTTGAACTGCCATCGACTGAGTATTAAAGAGAAAGAAAAATACAGTATGACTAGAATTATGAACATTAATACTACAATTTTAGAACTCCTTATTTTCAAAGCACATTCACATTCCTACTTTATAACTAAAATTGAGAGATGACCAAATTGATAGTCACTTGAATGTCAAATGGCAAATTTTAATTGTTCTTAGTGGGTGCCAGGCATTGGCTAAGCAATGGAATGGCATAACAGAAGTATTTCCTGCCAGCATCTAGTTATTACTTTAGAATAAATGCCTAAGTTGTAAATTATTGAAGCAAACGGCATGAACAATTATATGTTTCAAGAACTTCAAATTTTTTTCATGGGATTTGGTAGAATAATTCACATGTAAGCATTTGTGTAAAGTAATAATTAAAGGCAGACAAGGATTTGTGCATTATGATATTCATGCAGAAAAACTTATAACAGAGAAAACATGGAAACAACATAACTCTTCAACAATGGAACAATACTTAATATATTATGGTATATTGAGAGGTGATCAGATAATAAGTCCCATTGTTAGTATGTGAGAATTCTCATTTTACCCCATCTTTTCAATAGTAGGAATTATCTCTTAAAACTTATTAGTTTCTTGGTACTAAAGAAACTTATCTTTAATAAATCTGAACATTTTATAAACATGTTTATTGGCCATTAATAATTCTTCTGAGTTGTCTGTTTTTGTCTTTGGTCCTTTTATATGATTTTATTAATTTATTAATTTAATTATATTAATTTTATTAATTTATAAGAGCTCTTTATATGTTGGACAGGAAAAAGTATAGCAATCTTTGTGTCTGTTATATTCACAAGTGTTATGCTTTGTGGTTTATGAGTCACCTCATTTGAAATTAAAATTCTTATTTCTTGAAATGCTTCAACATCTGAAGTATTCAGGTTAAAATATAGCTTATCGAATATGACAAGATCAAAAGAGTAAAAATCAAATTAGACTTCTAGTGTGGAAATAAAAATTTATGCAGGTTTAAAGTAATTAACTGTGCCTATCCGTAGAAGTAAAAACAAATCTTTTAAAAATAAATTTTTAAAATGAATTTATTTATTTTAATTAGTTTCAAGCATACAGTACATTGGTTAGACATTTAAATAGTTTATAAAATAATGCTCCTAATTGCTCCTTCTCTCCTCTGGTTTTCTACCTACCCAATATATTAATGCTAACTGTATTCTCTAAGCCATGCTCCCCATCCCTGTGACCATCTACCAACTACTACTTTGTACTTCTTTAACCCTTCGCCTCATTCTTCCAGCCCCTCAACCCCTTCTCCCCTCTGTCCATCACCAAATTGTCCACTATATTTGTGTGTCTGTTATTGATTAGTTTGTTCTTTTTGTGCCTTAGATTCCGCATGTAAGT
>NW_011915438.1:0-1918 GCF_000151845.1 Pteropus vampyrus | reverse complement strand
TTTAAGTAAAAAATGAAAGACATAGTCTAAATTAATTTTATTACATACATAGGCTACATAGCTTCATTAAATTCAACCCAAAGAAGAGAGAGACTGACCTTTAGAAATGATTACCTGATTCTGTTTTTTTGTTTAAATAAAATTCCTAGAAATCCCTCCTGTAGTAAGGGGTTATTTACTTATGGGGTGGGGGCAAATAGAGAGAGGGAAACATAGGTCACAAGGAAATAAAAATCATCTTCCATCTAATTTTACTTCTCTTATTTTTTAAAAGATATACTTGAGCAATAGAACCATTTGCTTTGTATATTAAAGAAGTTAAAACGTTATTAGGTAACTACAAATAATAATGTAGAATAGATCTATTTTACAACCAAGATCAATTAAGAGCGAAAATTAGATTAAGTTTTCGGGAGGTGGGGAGGGAATTGTGGGGAATTGGGGCAATAAGAAAAAGAGACAGAGAGTGTGAAGTCTTGAGCAAGAGACTCAGAGCAGTTCTGGGGAGAAAAACAACCAGCAAATCTCTCCAACTAGGCTTCCTTCTTGCGGTTCATGCTACATCCCCAGGTCTGGACTAGTACATTTTAAGTCTCAGAGTGCCTAAATTTTCACAGATGGGAAATATCAAGTACCCACTTGGCTGTTAGTCTCTCCTCTCTCTAAATGCCTGCTAGCTTGGAATTTGCTTGTCTGTAGTTTCAATGGGTTGGTAAAATACTGAGACAGAGTTTGGTAGGTTTTAAGTCATCAGATATTACTCTCATTTTACAAACAGGAGAATGGAGTTTTAAGTGACTAATTCAAAAAACTGTGTTATTTAATGACAGAGCTATATAAGAGTACAGACAGGTTCTCTTACTGCTCTTTCACTCCTATCTATTTTAAAAGGTGTGAGAAGATGCTGGGGATTATGCCTAGAAATATTTAACTCTTTCAAGATCATTTAGCAGGAGACTAGGTCTAGCTTTAAGAAACAGGATTGTTGGCTTTTTGTTTTTGTTTTCGTTTTTGCTTTTTTTTTGTCTTGGAGGTGCAAGGATGAAAAAATAGACTTGAGTCTGGAATTAGTGAATTGGAAGAGGCAAAACTAGGATAAAAGATGCTAAAGTGATGAACTGAAATATATTATAGCAGAGTAGAAAGGGTGATCTCATCAAGTATATACAATAAACAATATTCAGTGGTTATGAGGAAGTGTAGCATCAGACAAAATATATGGTAAATGTAGGAAGATATTTATTTAGAGAAAAAGAAGGTTAAATTTAAATGAGAGAGAAATAGAAGCAGGAGATAGAAGATTTTTAGGGGATGAGTTGATATAGCCTATATACTGATTGCTGTTTGTGTATGCACTGTTGACTGCTCCAAAAGTACCTTTTTACCTGCATGTTAGTATCAGAAAGTCTACCAAAAAAAATTTGCTTTTAGCTTTGCTTTCTGTTATATTGTAATTGTTCTTAGAAAAGTTGGTCTCTAAAAATATTATTCATTTAAAACTTGATGTGACAAATCCATTTGCACTAATGGCAGAGTTGCTCATATCAAACTAATCCTTTTGCTGATAATAGTTATCACTCTTGGGGAAAAAGATATAAAACACACTCTTTGAAAGCATTGGACACCAACAAAAGCAGGTAGAAACTGGAAGAGATATGACCCTTGAAAAAAGGCAAGCAATCTAGGTGAGATCCACATTTTAAAAGCTTTTCTCCCTAAAGGCAGTCCCAGTTTACTTAGAGCATCTGGATAGAACTCAAGCAAAATACAGCAGTCTACTAGTTAAAAAGCCAGAAGTAAGAGTCCTGGGGTGCCAAAGCACTTGTAAATTGGGGGAGGAAATCATAGAAAGGAAGCGACCGCCAAAGAGAAAGTTCCCAAAACTGTATCCTCTCAATCTTTGATTGGGTCTTATATC
>NW_011915437.1:0-1687 GCF_000151845.1 Pteropus vampyrus | reverse complement strand
TTATGGCTCAGGGCCCTGGCGCCGCAGCTCGGTCCTGGGAAGACCAAATCCCGAGTCCCCGGAGAATCGTGGTCTCCGGGCTGAAGATCGGACTGCAGGCCACTCGCCTCCGGGACGAGCCAGCGATCGTCGAGGGAAGAGGAGCGTCCACTCCCGTGAGGGTCACTCTCGTGGGCTCTCCGCCCCGTCTTGCTGTAAAGTCCAGCCTCCGGGCTTGGGAAGGATGGTTCCCGGCCGCCCCTGACGCAGAGGAGTTCAACGACTCCCAGGCGCCGCCGCCGCTTCCTCCTCGTCTTCCTTAGGCCCCCGCGGCCGCTCCAGAGGCCCGGCCAGCGGACTGTCGGCAGAGGGCTCGGGAGGCACCGGCCGCGCAGCCTGCAGCGGGGGCGCGTCGCGCGGCGCCTCGCGGCGGGACGACCCCGTGGCGTTGGGCCCCCCTGCCGTCGCCCCCGAAGTCCCGGACGGGCCGGTGGCGTTGGAGCCGCCGGGGGATGGGCCGGCGGCTCCACCCGAAGTCCCGGCGCCCACCGGCTGCCAGATGAGGCTATAGTAGACGGCGAGCACGATGGCGGCCAGCGACACGGAGAGCACGTAGGCGAACACGGTGGCGAGCCGGACCCACTTCTTGTTGGTCTTGGCCGCCATCTTCGCCTTCTTGTCCCCGGTGTAGGTGGCCGGCTTGCCCCGCTCGGCCGGGGCCGCGTCGCGCTCCTTCATGGGGGGCCCCCGACCTTTGCCCCGGTGCTCCACTGCCCCGGCTGGAGGGGGCCTGGCGGCCTGCGAGGACTGGGCAAGGGGCGGCCCGGCGCCCCCGGTTGCCGGCCGCTCCGCGCTCCGCCGCCTCTCCTCACGCCGCCGGCCCGCGGCCCGCCACCGCGTCGCTGCAGCCGCCGCCGGGGCCTGGACCCGTCACCGCCGCCAGCGCCGCCGCCGCCGCCGGCCCGTCAGCTGCTTCCCCGCCGCCGCCACAGCCACAGCCGCCCCAGCCGCCCGGCTCCGCGTCCCCATCCGCCGCCGCCGCCGCCTGCCCGGCCGCCGCCGGCCGCCCGGTCTCCAGTGGCCGCGCGGACCGCGCGCTCCGCTCCAGCCGGGCTCCCCCGCCTCGCGCGCCGGCAACAGAGGGCGGGGGAGAGCGCTGCTGGGGGCCGCCTCTTAAAAGGGCGACGCCGGCGTCCGGAAGTGCCCCGCGGGGAGGCGGGCTTCGGTGGGGCTCTGCGAGCCCCACAGCGACGCCCCGTCACGAGAGAGTTAAAGGAGGCTGGTTCTTAAAAGGGCAACGGCGCCTCGGCCCTGCGCGGGGTGGAGCAGCGAGGGTGGGAGCCCCCGCGCTTCTTTAAAAGGGGAACGGCGTCGCTCCGAGCGGAGTGCCGACCTGGACGGGGGGCGTGGAGGGCCGGTCGGACAGCGGAGCTGTCAACTCTGGCTCCTCTCTTCTTAGTCCTGCCTGGAATGACGGATGGAACTGCAGCAGCGGCTTCGGCCCTCAGCCCTCGGTTTCCCCCAGAGTGGGGGTGCTGCCACGCTAGTGCTCTCCGCTCGCGCCTCGCTCCACGTACCCACTGGTCGGGTCTTCCAGACCCCTTTACACCTGGTGAGCCTGGCTCACGTCCAGAGTAGGCAGACAAGAACCACAGGAACTCCCATTGTGGTCTTCTTCTGGTCGCGCCCCTTCCCCTCCAGGCCCACC
>NW_011915436.1:0-460 GCF_000151845.1 Pteropus vampyrus | reverse complement strand
TCACCGCCCTCCCTTCCCGCTGCAGACTAACCTTGGGACCTCTTTCATGACAGGCTGCTGGGACCTAGGGAGTGCATGCGCATAGGCAGGAGGTGTGCACGTGGTGGGAGAGGGGTGAGGCTGGAGGAGGTGAGAGAGGGTGTGGACTTAGAGGAAAGTAGCTTTGGGGGAGGGGGCTACCTGTGGGTGGAGTTGCCTGTGTGGTGTAATTTGAGAGAAGCCAAGAAAACTCTCTCTCTCTCTCCCTCTCTCTCTCTCTGTCTCTCTCTGTCTCCGTCTCTCTCTCTCGCTCTCTCTCTCTCTCTTTTATCTCTCTCTCTCTCTCCCTCTCTCTCCTTCTCTCTCTCTCTCTCTCTCTCTCTCTCGCTCGCTCTCTCTCTCGCTCTCTTTAGATCTCTTACGATGTCACACCTATACACACACACACAAAGGACCTAACCCTCAGTCCTTAGTCTGCCCC
>NW_011915435.1:0-2246 GCF_000151845.1 Pteropus vampyrus | reverse complement strand
TCCCCTCCCACTACCTTGGGGGGGGACTGTTATTGATCCAGGATTTAAAGAAAGATGCTGGCCTGGAAGGAAAGGAACAGGCAAGGAAGTGTGGGTATCTGGGAAGAGGAGACAGAGAATGTGTGTGTGTGTGTGTGTGTGTGGTGTTGAAAGCATTAGTGCATGTGGCCATGTGTGTGTGTTGTCTGTCTGTGTGTCTGTGCCTACGCAGCGGAATACTCCACCTGTAACTCAGAGGTGCCCCTTGGTGGCCACTGATTCATTCTCCCTGAACAGAGCTAACTCAGGGCCTCTGCACTGGACAGTGGCAGCTGCGATCCAAAGCTGTCCCTCACTTTGGAGCTCTCTCTGTGGCCACTGTGGCCATCTTCTAAATCCAGCCCACAGAGGAAGGGTGTGGGTGTGTGTGCGTGCGTGTGTGTGTGCATGCGCGTGTGCGCGCACCCACACAGACATCTTTCCTTCTACCAGAGGGACGCAGGCCAGAAGGAACCCTAGGGCAAACTCCAGCAGATGCCTGGATAAGGCCTGGTCTGATGGGCACCTCAGGCATCCCGGGGCAGGCGTGTGCCAGAGAGCAGCCATCTGGAGGGACGGAGGAGGACCAGGTTCTCTGGAGGAATCCTGCATGTCCTCTCACCCCGTGTCCACCACACCTCAGCTGGCCACCTTCATCCCCCACCGAGAGGACCCTGAGAGCCAATCTCTCCTCCTAAGAAACCCAGAAGGGTTCACAAAAGGAAGACTGAAGCCTGCGCCTCTGGAGGACTCTGAACCCCGTCAGCTGGCAGCAGGGAGGCAGGGGGTTCTGCCCAGAGGTGGAAGGATGGACCACAGTGGTCATTCCCTGTTCTGGGAATTCTGGACTCCAGCTGCTGCTCAAACCCTTTTAAATAAGCCTCCTGGGCATTTGTGACTCCACAGCCCCCCCTGGTGTTATTCAGAAACTAGGCATGGGCTTGGTCAGCCGGGAGAGATGTGGAGACCCTTGGGAGGGCCACTTCCTCTGAGAGAGGCCCTGCCCGTGTCTTAACTGTCTCAGGTGCCTCTGGCACACACGGTAGTGAAATGAGAAGATTTCAGTCTGATTCAAATGCTGGCCCCTGTCGCCTACTGACTAAGACATGGGCGAGCCTTTTAACTTCTTTGCGCCTCGATTTCTTTATACGTTAAAGGGGACATGGCACAGGGCCATTGTGAAGACTAAACAAGCTGATGTGTGAAAAGCACCTGATGTGATGTCTGGCACATAGTAGGCCCTCAGGAAGTGGTCCTTTGCCCTTCAGCTTTTCTTCCTAGCCCCAGGAGGCTGTACCCAAACTCCGGGTGGCATATGTTCGTTGGGCCTGAGCCAGGCAGTGTCAAAGAGGTGACGCTAATTTTTCTGGAGCTCTTCCACTCCAGTAGAGGATCATTTTAATAAGTTCATAATAATAGATGCAGAGGTGACTCAGATCTGCAAACGAGGAGTCCTGCTGGGGAGAGGACATGGGCTCTGGGGGAGGGAAAGTCAGCGGCATCTAGATCTGATGCTGCAGCGGGAAAGGCTCCAAACAGGGGGGCCCGGGAAGCCTAGTTAGCCCTTCAGATTGCTATAGGTTCTCCCCTAAGAGGCCTCAGTTTCCCCTTCTGCGAAGTGTGGGATAGCTCCAAGTGACCTCCAAAGTCCCTACCACGCTGGAGATGTGCCTCTGCTTCCTGAGCCCCACTACCTGCAGCAAGATTTGTAACAGGTTTGGAGACCATTCCGGCTGGCCTGTCCTGTGGGGCACTGCCACGTAAGCTCCTCTGTGATCCTATAACGTGCCCACCTGCCCCTCCCAGAGCCCAAGGAGAGGCAAGGCTCTCAGGCCATGGTGGTTTATTGATGCACATCAAAAGCACAGCACAGGCGAGCGTGCCCCAGCAAGGGGCAGACAGGGGGCCAGAGGAGGGCAGCGGACCACCCCCATAACAATGCTGCCGACAGAGGAGAAAAGGGCCTGGGGGCCCATGTCCTCTCCTCCACACATCTCCAAGGCCCCCAAACCTGATCCATACCACAGAGACAGCTGACCGCACCACTCCTTATGGCTACAAAAGAGGCAACCGGCTGTCCCCACTGCCCCTTACCGAGATATGGCCTTGTTGGCCTGCCGTCTCCTTCTGTCCTTCATCACAGAAACCTGGCTGTCACTGTGGGGGCCGCTCTCCTCTACCTCCATCATCCCCAAATAGCCAGTTGCCTCCATCGACACCTCACCTGA
>NW_011915434.1:0-1070 GCF_000151845.1 Pteropus vampyrus | reverse complement strand
TCAGTACCCAGGAAAGGTCAACTAATGCATTTGTCTGCTTTCTTCCAACACACTCCCCACATCCTTCCCAATATCCTGGCAATTAACTGTTCCCTTTTTGTGATCAGCCAACCACCTCGAACGTTTACATTACGAAGGTAATTATCATACAGTTTCCTCGCATCAGTCTATGAGCCCCTGAGGGCAGATACCGCCTTATGAATCCTAGAATTCCCAAAGCGTACACTAAGGTCCAGCACATAATGCTGAATATTGATAAAATAAGCCACAAAGTTTTCTTTCGGGGACATTGGGAGAAACCAAGAATTGTTTACGAAGCTTATTCGTCTTTGTACCCCGGTACTCAATATATTAAGTTCTAGCAAAATGGACTTAAATAATTAAAAGTGTCTAAGAATCTCAACAATGAAAGGAGACAAAGATTTGAGAAGAAGGCTGGAAACCCCGTCTCATAGGGTGTGAGCTCGTGCAGGTCAAACTCACATTGAAACTTTGCACCTTGGGAAATCGACTCTCATTTCAGAAGTAATTTGTCAGATTTTAATGAATACTGACATTTACCTGGAATTAAGCTGGTTCAAAAGCAGAGATATTTAGGGAAAGCACAAGTTTTTCTATTGTACTCTCGGTAACAGTCCAGCAATTAGCGGTTATCAAAAACAAACAAAAAACAAAAAAAAAGAAAACCCGAAGATTTAAGTAACCACTTTAAACTCTTGAGTCCAATACACGGATTGGTAAACACTAGTTTGCACACCATTTGGCCAGGCGACCAGGTGAGATTCCACAAACTGTCGTGTGTGCACAGCCGTGAAGGGGAATGATGGAGTACCAGGTGAGGGTCAGCTCCGTACCTACAGATGCACCTGAGTTCTAGTGTCACCATTAACAGCGTGAAGGTACGCGTGGGCTACTGTAGGCCAGCCACACTGTGTACGAGAGGACCGCGGGCAGCAGCTGTTCTCGGCGTAAGGAGGACCTGGGAAATTTGTTGGGAGAAGATGCTGGGGCTGGAGATGGGGTAATGTGTTTTTCTCAGTTTCATGATCTCAAAGAGTGTAACAGTCTGA
>NW_011915433.1:0-1242 GCF_000151845.1 Pteropus vampyrus | reverse complement strand
TAAAATTTTTTAGTAGTACACTGAGGATGGTTATCAATTACTAGGTGCATTTGGCATGACATAACAGAAACCTGACTACAGTGGCTTAGCTGAAAAGAAGCTATTTATTTATTATTTATTTATTATTTATTTATTATTTTATTTATTGCATTATAGAAGAATTATTGACACAAGTAGTTCAGGTCTGAGGTAGCAGCCCCATGAGACCACCCAAATTTTAGTCTTCCTGTGTGTAGCTTTATGCCCCATTATCCTTGGCACGTGGTTCTTATACTTATGGTTTTATGATGACTGCTTCAGTTCTACACCACATCCCAGGCATAAAAAAGGAAGGAAAAAGAAAGAGTAGGAGAATTGCTTATCTCAGTAATGCAAAGCATTTCTAGAAACTCTTAGCAGACTATAGCTTATATCTCAGTGATCAGAAATGTGTCACATGGCCATCATTGCACCAAGAAAGGCTGCAAAATGTTGATTTTTCGCTGGCAAATTACCATTATGTACAAAGTCTGTAAGTAAGAATGAAGGGGAGAGTAGATATTAGGTAGGCCAACAGTGGTTCTAATAATATGGGTTTTCACTGCTATTTTATTTTCTTCTCCAAACTATGCCTACCATTGCTAGATTTTGTTGACTTATGCCATTGTCTACCAACACGAAAAAGTAATATATTTCTCTAGAGTAATTCTTTGTTTATAACATGGAATTAGAGTGTGCACAAAAATCTCTCTGGGTACTCATTTTTATGAGCGGAGTCATTTTTAGTGACAAGGTTGCCAAATTATTTCCTTAATAGTAACCAAATGTGTACTAATAATTCACTACTAAGAAAATCATTATATTCAGCATTTCTACTTAACTAACTTTGAAAACTCACCTTTTGATTAATGCCATGTAAATGAAATTTTTATTGGACCAGAGATATCATCTTTACCATATATGATTATATGTCTGTTTTTAAAAACAAATGAAATGTATTTTTTTTCATACCTGATAATACTCAGGTTGGTAATGGCAATTGTAATTCCCTTGTAGTTCAATCACAAAAGTGATATCTCTGGCTTCACTAGAAATAAAATGACTTGCTTTTTATGACTTAATTCCTTGCTAAATTTCACTGGCACTCTCTTTCTGGAGGAAAGGTACTAAGAACAATCTTTCCAGATTGATCAATTTCATAAAAAAAAAATAGACTCCTCTAGGAAGGAGACAACTTGAAAAGAAGTTCAATATTGTTGCTGA
>NW_011915432.1:0-880 GCF_000151845.1 Pteropus vampyrus | reverse complement strand
ACTAAGTTATTACATACAATATTTTTTTCCTTTGGCTTAAAGAGAAATTAATTTCTCCACAGTTCTAGAAGCTAGAAGTCCAAGAGCAAGTCCAAGCCTCCTTCTGAGGCCTCCCTCTTTGCAGATAGCTGCCTTCTTGTTGTGTCCTCACATGGTCTTTCCACTGTCTGTGTGTTGTGTCCTTAATCTCCTCTCTCTTTTTTTTTTAAGAATAAATTTTTATTGTTGTGAAATAACATCTGAAATTTAACTTATTCTTGAAAATAAAAACTGGAAAATGGGGAAAATTAACAGGTGTCACTAAGATTGAGGCCACACTTAGAAAATACTATCCATTCAATTTATCATATATTTATTGAGTGCTAGGCGATGAAGGGATTTAAAAAGTTTGAAAAAGGTCAGATTCAGGGATCTGAGGCAAATTCATAGAAAAGTCACATTTGGACTGGCTCTTGAAAAAAGAAAAAAAATTTTTTTATTCTAAAACTAATATATGCTCACCGTAGAATCTTTAGAACAGGCATTGCAAAAGAAATCCCACTACCCAAAAATGGACCACTGTTAAATTTTGACATATTTCCTCTCTTCTTCTTATCTTCTTTTTCTCTTTTCTTTTCCTTTTTTATCCCTCTCTAGCTTCCTCTCCTACCCGCCCCCTTTATTTCACATTGGGATTTTAGACTGTTTTTAACCTACTTTTTCTCATGCAGCATTACACTGTAAGCATTTTTAAGAAGTGTTTTTAAAAAACACATTAGTTTCTTATTAATAAATAATATAAGATTTTGTAGAAAATACAAGTTTGTAAATGAAGGGAGGAGACAGGTAAAAAAAAAAAAGTCATCTGTTATCTCAGCAAGGCAAAGGACAATCACTGGCA
>NW_011915431.1:0-1279 GCF_000151845.1 Pteropus vampyrus | reverse complement strand
CCTCCTGTCTTCATCTGCCTCAGGCATTCTTCCTCTCCCGGCCAGTAGAACCGCACTAAAGAAAAGTATAAAACCACTGAAACTGGTACAGTGGACTTAACCTTCCTAAATACTTCCCTCTTCCGTTAGTTACCGATATAACAGTGAGGTCCTTCCCTTTAAATATGGGAATAAGCTTGACTCTGCTGACTCCCACATAACTGGGTGTGTGAGCAGCTGTCGCTGGCTGCGGGATCTGAATCCAGCCCCTAGTCAGAGTCGTTAAACCTGATCATGGATGTCTGTTCCAAGAGGCAAACGGACACCCTCCAAGCTGAACCTCCACTCAGGTTCTTTCCTGAAACCCCAGAACACCCTTTATGTCTTCATTGCAAGATATGAGATTTATTTATGGAGGTATTCTATGATAAAATGTTCATTTCTTTTTATAAAAGCAAAACAATTAAAAAAAAAAAAAAAGGCGTACACGTACTTTTCCAGTAGGCGTAGAAACCATGGCTGGGCATCAGCCTTGCAGTGTAGTCTGGTTTTGCATACTCTCCCCAGGGCTCATATCCCCGCCTGTGTGTGTGTGTGTGTGTGTGTGTGTGTGTGTGTGTCTGTCTGTCTGTGTGTCTGTCTGTGTGTGTGTCTGTCTGTGTCTGTGTGTGTCTGTGTGTGTGTGCGCGCGCGCGCGCATGTGTACGGACATGCACGTGGAAGGGTACATCACTGGCAAATTAGAAGCAAGCACAATTGAGAGAATTTTCAATTCGCTTTCAATTTCTTAGTGAGAGTACAGAGCAGTGTTCTTACTTTAGCTGGTGCAGCTAAAATTGCCCTTTCTTTTCCTGAGAGAATAACTAAAAAAATCACAGTCCGAGTTAGAAGCCAGAAAAATCATTTTCAAAACTCTCCTTTTCCAGGTATTCTAAAAACTGTAAAATAATTTAAAAAAAAAAATCAACATTCAAGGGAAGCTTCAGCTACTCTCCTCTTTCTTCTAAAGACCACCTTTTATCTGCCCGGAAGGTTGAAAAGACTCTTGTACATTTTCAGACTCGGCCTCGCCGCAGGCCACTGTTATTCCCAAAATCAGCAGCGACTCAGGGGGGCCGACCGCGTCCCTATTCGCGTTCTCCCACGGGGTGCCTCCAAAGGGCGTGGCATTAACCCCAGGGTTTGTGATCCACCCACAGTGTGGGTATTTGCTGCTGGTGGATTTTTACCAAACCTGGAAGATGCCCTGCACATGACGCAAGTAGGACCCTCACTCCACAAAACTCAGATGTGAGAGAGA
>NW_011915430.1:0-2023 GCF_000151845.1 Pteropus vampyrus | reverse complement strand
TGGAAGAACCATGATGCTGCTGCCAATCACAACACTTTGGGATCTGCCAAATCTCCCATTAACCCTATTTTATAGATGGAGGAATTGTAGCACAGAAAGGATTAAGTAATTTGCTAAGATTCTACTTCTTGTTATTAGAAATTGAATCAAGATAATGTTACTCCAGAGTACAACCTTTTAACCATGACAGTAGAGTGTCTCTCTGAGTGAATGCAAATCTTTTTCTGTTTCTGGAAAAACAATTAAATGTATATGTGGGTCTGCACTGATATTATTAAATAAGAAATCTAGAATGATTTACTGGCCACATTACAGTTTGTTATTAGCCTTGTGGTGAAAATGTCAGTCCCATATGAGGGGTTTGCTATCTGTTTTAACCAAAGAGAAAGATGGGTTTTTGCCTTAGGGATTATAGTCCAGATCCAAGAAGTTTTTGTTTACTTCTAGAGTACTTCCCCCCCCCCCCTTACCTTCACCCCAAACCACCAGGGGGCACACAGAATCAGCTATTTACCTTGGAAGTTTTAAGGCTCCAATTTTAAGGATATAGGTAAATATAGTCTTATATCTTTAGAGGTTCAGCTGAGGACAGACTAACACAAATATCAGATCTCTGCATGTCTCCAGTACTATTTAAAAGGTCACCTCTACTTCCCCTAGTTCTGGCAAGAGTCTCACCCATGGGTCTTTTGGTCTTGAGAAATGATGCTCTTTTTTATTTGGGTTATAGGATAGGTTTAGTTTCCAGTTGGAACTGTTTTTTTTTACTCTGTACCTCCCCCTGTAGAATCACTCAGACTTAGGTGTTTCCTTTCAGGGGACAAGCACTGATCCCCCTCTCCATTTGCTCTATTTTCCTCTCTAACTTTTGCATAGCTGCTCCCTGAAGTCTTTCTCATTAGTTACTTTTCTAAGGTTCTCCTAGGTGGCTGCTATAAGAAGCTCCAAGACCTACACCAGATCTGTTGCTTACTGCATTGGTCAGGGTTCAATTACAGTGAACAAAATCCATTTACCTAGTTTAAGTAGCAAGGGACTTATTACAAGGTATTTAATGTCTTACAGATTGACTGGAGAGCTGAAGAAGCAAGGTTTTGGCTGAGTTTTCAGGAATGACTCCCAAAGCCACGCCACAGACCAAGGTTGACAATGGAACCACTGCCCCCACTGGGATCAGGAGGCTGTGTTATCAGAAAGCTACCTGCTTACTGGGAAGCCACTATGGCAGCTGCTCAGCTTCTGAATTATGTCAATTCTACTGTGTACCTTGCCTCTTGACAACTATGTAGACAGTAGTCACCCCTTATTGGCAGGGAATATGTTCTAAGACCCCCGGTGGATGCCCCAAACTACAATAGTACCAAACTCCGTATATACTATGTTTTTTCCTATACATACATACCTATGATAAAGGTTAATTTATAAATTAGGTAGTAAGAGGTTAACAATAATAACTAACAATAAAATAGAGCAATTATAATGATATACTGTAATAGCAGTTATGTGAATGTGGTCTCTCTCTCTCTCAAAACATTTTTTTGTACTGTACCCAAGCTTCACTTAAGGGAAGCGCTTTATCACTTTTCTTTGGCATATCCAGATTGCCAGCCATCACTATTGTTGTGCTTTGGGGCCATCAGTAAGTAAAATAAGGGTTACTTGAACACCAGCAGTGTGATACTTCAATAGTTGATCCGATAACCAAGACAGCTACTAATTGACTAGTAGGTGGGTAGTGTATACAGCATGGATACACTAGACAAAGGAATGATTCATGTTCCCTGAGAGACATCTTGAAATTTCATTATGCTACTCATAATGGCATGAAAATTAAAAGTTATAAATTATTTGTTTCTGGAATTCTCTAAGTTTTTTTGGACTGTAGTTAACCACAGGTAACTATAACCATGGAAAGGGAAACCATGCAAAAGGGAGCAGTGACATTAGGGCCTCCATTACTGCTGTCATAGAAAAGAACAAATGTACTGCAGCTGTACTTACTAGTAGGGACAGCAGAAACACA
>NW_011915429.1:0-1289 GCF_000151845.1 Pteropus vampyrus | reverse complement strand
TCATACTATATGCAGAACAGGAGGCACATGCTCCTTCTCTGGTCGTGATGTCCTGGGACTCGTGATCCAAGACCAGCAAAGATCACTGTTATGTCGAGGTCTTGTCTGCTAAGCTACATGACTTACAGAGTCATTCATATCACTGACAAGAGACGAAGGTACGCAGTAGAGTGTCACAGGTGACAATGTGAACAATAAAGAAAGACCTACCTTTGTTTTTCCCAGAACCCAGTGATCTAGTCTGGACTTTTCCAAGATAGCGACACAGCTCTCTTTGCTAGCAAGAGGTGTTTGATGCGCTCGGAATGCCAAGTAATAATACCTACAAAATAAGAGTAAAATAAAGCATTTTTAGTCATAATTTGACTCATTGTAGAATTGCTCTGGGCCCATTGATATGTTTTTTTCTTTTAATAGTAAATATTTCTTGAGTACCCATGATAGCGTAGTAGGCAGTAAAAGATATACAGTTTATGATTATTGGCTCTTATACCTACTTTCATACCTTCTGCTATGTGTATTACCCTTTTAATATTGTTTTGTAATTTATATTTAATGCATATTTGGCATCTTTTGCATGAAAAATCAAAGTATCTAATATTTTTATAAAGCTGAAATTAGATAGTTCTAGTGAAAGTCGTCATTTAAAAATGTTAGTGTTATTATTATAAAAATAATTTATAATCCCATTTGTGTAAATTTTGACTCTACTTTGAAAAGTCCCACCTGAAGTGATTTGTAGATAGCAGAAGTGATCATAGCCTAACACTACTGACTTCACTGAGCCACACATGGGTCTCGAGGTGTAGAGAGGGTATGTTTTCTTGATAACGATCACCAAAACCGCATTTGTCTCCTTACTTATCTTAATGAACTTCCATGCTTTCAGGTCAAAGAGTTTCTGGGTAAATTCAAAAAAAACACCACCAAAAATGTTTTTTACTCTTTTCTTTATTCTCTCCATTAAAATATATATATATATATATGTTTTTTTGAATATATATAAATGTTTTTTACTTTTTTCTTTATTCTCTCCATTAATATATATATATATATATGTATATATATTATCCTTTTAGAAAAGCTTACCTTAGCTTTCTTTTAAAATTTTTAAAGGATTTTTCCTCTGCTGTTTGCTGCCATCTATAATTAAATTCAACCCCTTGGAAGCTTAAAAATAAACCTAATTTCCTTGTCAAAGGATTTTCCTGCCATTCCTCAGACAAGGCTGATCTGTTATTCTGGAACTACATTTAAATATAGAGCTGTTTTTACTTATTTAAAAAATC
>NW_011915428.1:0-3242 GCF_000151845.1 Pteropus vampyrus | reverse complement strand
ACAGAACAGGGAGCCCAGAAATAAATCCACATATATACGCTCATTTAATGTATGACAAAGGAGGCAAGAACATATAGTGAGGTAAACAGTCTATTCAATAAATGGTGCTGGGAAAATTGGACAGATACATGCAAAAGAATGAAACTGGATTACCTTCTTATACCATATACAATAATAGACTCTAAATGGATTTAAGACTTAAATGTAAGACTCCAAACCATAAAACCTAAAGAAGAAAACATAGATGGTAAACTCTCTGAAATTGCTACTAGTAATTTCTTTTCAGATAGATCTCCTTGGACGAGGAAAACAAAAGAACAAAATAAACAAATGGAACTACAAAAAACTAAAAAGTTTTTGCATAGCAAAGGAAACCATCAACAAAGTGAAAAGACAACTTACTGAATGGGAGAAGATATTCACTTATGATACAACTGATAAGGAGTTAATATCCAAAATACATAAAGAAATCATACAACACAGCAACAACAAAAAACAAATAATCCAATTAAAAGTGGGCAGTGTGTGTGTGTGTGTGTGTGTGTGTGTGTGTGTGTGTGTGTGTGTGTATTCAGAGGGAGGCAAGTTACAATTCTTACAGCTTACACTTAGAACTTAGTTAATCAAATACTGTGCTGCATGGTAATAAGCTACGACAGTAAGGACATCATTGAAATGACTGTAATTAGTACTATTTGACACAGCTTTGCCAACATTTTAGTTTTTATTTTACTTTGATAGTTTTATTCCAAAGGGTAGAGAAGCAGGGGAATGGGTGAGGCAGATGAGGTAAAAGGGGTCACATATGTGGTGACAGACAGAAATCTAATTATGGGCGGTGAACACACAATGCAATATATATATATGCCTTACTGTTGAATTGTACACTTGAAACACTGGATTTCGTTAACCAATGCCACCATAATAAAAAATAAATTTTTTAAAAAAGAAAAAAATAAATTAAATAAATAAAAAAATAAAATAAAATGTTAAAAAAAAAGGCAGAAAACCTGAGTAGATAATTCTCCAAAGAGGAAATTCAGATGGCCAATAGACATATGAAAAGATGATCAGTGTCACATATCATCAGAGAAATGCACAGCAAATCCACAAAGAGATGTCACCTCACACCTGTCAGAATGGCCAGGTTGTGGAGAAAAGGAAAGCCTCATATACTGTTGGTGAGATTGCAAATTCATGCAGCCATTATAGAAAACAATCTTGAGCTTTCTCATAAAATTAAAAATGGATCTATCTTTTGATCCAGCAATTGCACTTCTGGGTATTTATCCAAAGAGAACCAAAATAATAATTTGTAAAATCTATGCATCCCTATGCAGCACTATTCACAATAGCCAAGATATGGAAGCAACCTAAATGCCCATCAACAGACAAGTGGATAAAGAAGTTATGGTTCATATATGCAATGGAATATTACTCAGCCATAAAAAAATGAAATCCTACCATTTGCAATGACATGGATGGACCTACAGGTTATTATGCTGAGCAAAATAAGTCAGAGAAAGAGAAATACCATATGATTTCACTTATATGCTGAACCTAAGGTACAAAAAAGAACTAACTGAAAACAGACTCACAAATATAGAGGATAATCTGGTGACAGACAGAGGGGATGGAGGTTAGGGGGCTGGGTGAAAGGGATAAAGGGTTCAAGAAGCACAAATTAGTAGTTGATAGATGGCCACAGGGATGGGGAATACAGCACAGGGAATGCAGTCAGCAGTAATGTAATGGCTAGGTACAGAGTCAGATGAGTGATAATCAGAGGGATAATTCCATAAACTATATAAATGTCTAACCAATGTACTGTATACTTGAAACTAATAATAAAATAAAATGCTAAAAAAGTTGATATCCTTTAAAATTTTTGTTTACAAATTTCAGCAGTTGAAATTGCTTTTCTTAGGTTACCTAAATTGTGTTTCAAAACTACTCTTATGCTCATCATTGACATTGTTGACATTGTTCTTCTCTAGCTTATGCTCAACATTTTGTTTCCACCTATATTCCTTAAAATGCTCTTACACTGGACTTTTAAGCAATGTCCTCATCCTTTGAAAGTGTCAATTGCTTTATCAGATTAATTCAACTTCTTCCTTAATTCTCATAACATCAGCTACCAATTTTATATTTTATTATGATCATCTGATTTTCTTCTAGAAAACTTTAACTCCAAGATCAAATCCAAATTCCTTATCTTTTCCCTCTAGCTTATCAACAAATGAATATGCAGCCATATAAGGGATCTTGATTAATTAGTATAACTTTTTTCAGGCTATGTATTAATTAGTAAATGGATACAGCTGTTAGTAACAGAGTCCCGACTATAGTATTAAAGTTCTTAGGTAAAAGAGGAGTTTATATATTCTAGTCATGATATGTCAACTCTACAGTTACTAAGGAACCAAGTTTCTATATCCTTCTTTTCCACCACCATATTAGCACATCATCTGCTCTCAAGGTCATAGGATAGCTGCTAGATTTCCAGCCATCACATCCATTTTTCAGGAAAGTAAATTCTTCCTGCCATGTCAAAGCTCTTTAAAGAGACATTTTGGAAACCTCACTCATTGCCTTTCATTTGTATCTCATTATTCACCCCTCAAGGCAATGGAAGTGAGAATATATAATCTTCCTGCTAGACACATTGCTGTTCCAAATGAAGTCAGAGAACTATTAATGCATTTGGAAGGGCAGTTTATGCCCAGATGGGCAACTCTATTTCCAAATTATCAGATTAGATTTGTATAAATTTGATCTCTACATTTGCAAAAGCCAAACTACTTTTACTAACCTTAATTGCAGTGTTTTCCTTAAGATAAAAAACAAAAACAAAAACATCGTACTTGCTTTTATAAACTTTTATTTAAAGATTGTCATTTGGGTATTTGTCACTTGAGTGTTAAGTAGTCTCTTTGTTATAAAGACAGTGTAATATGAGTCTCAACAAATTGGATGTGGAAGTATCGGTCCCCCTGCTACTCCCCCATTGATGTAGTTTTTCTTTTGATTCCTGGGGAAATACCAGACTTTTTAATATATCATAATCTTATGCTTGACTTGGTTTCAAAATTGCCTTCAAAATATTCTTGGCTATATCCACTTCCATGTATTTAAAAATTCCTCCAGATAAAACTGTTGAGATTTTGGTTGGGATCACATTGAAATTGTAGACTGATTTGGAGGGAAGAGACATCTTTCAAAGTTGAGACCGCCTATGA
>NW_011915427.1:0-977 GCF_000151845.1 Pteropus vampyrus | reverse complement strand
TCAAGCTTTTTAGCTACTTTTTAGAAACTTTCTGTATTGAATTAAAATAAAAGCAAAGAATGTAAGCAACATTCTAGTAATATACTTTATGTATACTCTATTCTCTCATCAAGAGTTAGTGGCGGGGGGGCGGTGAGGAGAAGAAATATGGAAATATGTAAACACAAACAGGTCAATAGGAATGGCCCTCATGCGATATCAAAGTGCAAAATATCCACGGAGCTTTGGTTTGCTTAACGTTTCGATTACTTCTAGCAGCTGTAGCCAGTGTACAGGTCGCTAGAAAAAACACTAGAATTTCATCAAGAATCAGCTTAAGAGCAGCTATACAGACATTTTTAGAGCAGTTTGTGATAACTTGTGGAAGAAGGACGAATGGAGACTTTTGTGGGTATAGTCTTTAGCACTCCAAGAGCTGTTCTTTGACACTACCATTGGAGGAATGACAGAGAAACATGTTTTAATACATCTCCCTTTGTCCATGTGGACCATCCTTCCTGTCATTTTTATATTCAGGCCCCACTTTCCCACAGCTCTTACATGGTTTGTGTTTATTACTATAGATTATTTATCTGAATAGTATTCATTAAGTTATGATTTAATATATGTATATTTCTGATGGCATTCACTCAGTAAGAAACACTCTATTTCTTTTCGTAAAAAGTGCACATTACAAGAAAAAGTAAAAACAAAGAAAAAAAATGAAAGCATGTTTGTAAGAGGTCATTACATTGGCTTTTTAAGAAAAGTGTGTCTGTGTGTGTGTGTGTGTGTGTGTGTGTGTGTGTGTGTGCGCGCGCGCGTGCGCATTGGGGGTGTAGGTAATACTGAATTCCCACAGAATGCAGTGCTGCTCCTCTGGGACCAATAGAATGCATGCCTGAGAAAGTCTGAATAAGGATAAACTTTTGGCCTAACATTGTTTTTTTCCTGGATAAAGGTAACTGACTCATGATTAGCTTTATCACTACTGTCCT
>NW_011915426.1:0-2311 GCF_000151845.1 Pteropus vampyrus | reverse complement strand
AATCTTATTTATTCAAATTCATCTCAACGATATTTATCAGCAGCATCTCTGGCTAGCATCTCTAGGTACGATAGATATAAAAAATAAGATATCTCTCTGAATTAAAGAGCTCTTTGTTTAGGATAAAGATAGAGTCATAAAGAAAAAGTTACATTACTAGTAAAATAACCAGGATAACAGAGTTTAGGTGAACAAAGTTTGTTTAGAAGCAGAGCAATTCAAGGTATATTTTAAAAATTTATGGACCGCATTATTACTGGCAACGACAACAAAAAAATCTTTCTTTACTACCCCACTTTACTCATCTCTATGGGGGGAAATGTAGTGTTACTGCTTAGATTACCCATTTGATAGAATAGATCAAAGATGCTAAGAAAACTGAACTTGTTTTTTAACAATGAATATGTTAAATCTGACCATATAGAAAAGTAACAAAATAAAGACAGCTCTCTAATCTTTAATCCTGAAATGGATTAAAGAGCCACGACTCAAAATAGCTGCCCATGCTGTGAACTACTCATGGCTATAACTGAGGTATAACACGCTTCCAGAATGCAAATGAATGGTATCTGGCAGAAGTTTTCTAGGACACTCCAGGCAGATGGCCTGTATTCCCATTTACTTTGCTCACAGGAAATAAATAACGCTCAATAAATGTCTGATAAACTAAACCGAATTGACTTGACACATTTATATAGGAAGAGGGCACTGATTCTGCCCCTTTCTCCACCACACCATCACAGGTTTGGCTGGAAGAGAGGGTATCAAATATTAAGGGACTTTTCCACAGAAAAGAGTGAGTGGACTCATTTTGCTTAAAACACTGTCTTGGGTACTCAGTAATATTAGGGTCACTGAATAGTTGTTAAGTTAGTGACATAGACCTACTACACTGTCCTTGGTCATATTCTTTTCCACGGATCTACCTAAAATGTATGCAGTATTGCCTCGCTATGTTAGTCTAAAGGGACTTTTAGTAGTTAAAGAAGAACCAACACTCTTACAACTACCATTTATGTCAACGAACCTCAAATAGTAAGAAAAAAGCCTAGGTTTTTTTATCTAATTCTAATGAAGGATAGTTTATGTGGTACAATTCCACATCATGAACACATTGAATATGACAGTGAGAGCATCTGTCCAGGAGACTCTCTTACATTTCTGTGGGTTTCGCATAGAATGCTTTTGCTCCCTCACAATTTTCCAACATATCTACAAGGTTCTAATATAATAATAGTGGATTATGGTTTGAAGGGCTGTAGTTTCTCTCTCTCTCTCTCTCCTCTAAGTTTCTACCTTAGAAAACTAGAGAAACAAGGGCAAAATAAGCCTAAAGCAAGCAGAAGAAAAAAATAATAAACATGAGAGCCCAAACCAGGAAAACAGTTGAGAAAAATTAATGAAACCAAAAACCGGTCCCTTGAAAAGATAAAAGAGATAAATCTCTAGCTAGACTAACTGAAAACAAAAGGGAAAATACACAAATCTAATGTGGGAGCCAGGTTTCTCACAAGTGTAGTGTAAATTTACAAATAAGCAAGGGGGAGAAGCTAAAATGATTCAGGTGGTAATGGATTAGAGTTGGAGACATCAATGTTGACTAATGATTAGCTTAATATAGGTACAGATGATTAAATATGGAATTATTTACATATATAGGTTAGTGTATATATACATATATGTACACACACACACACACACACACACACACACACACACACACACACACAGAGAGAGTTTCCTCCCTCTGTCAGCTGAAAGGGCCTGGAAGCAAAATGCCTCACTAATAATAAGCCCTCCTAGCACCCAGATCTGTTTTCTAACACCATTCTCCAATAAAAGGAACCAATGCTCCCTGAGATATGGATGATCCTAGGTGTAGAGCAGGAAATATAAAAGATGAACTTGTAACATCTTATAGTACCAAGAAGTAAGGAAATAAGGCAGTGGTAAATACCACACACACACACACATGCACACACACACACACACACACACACACACACACACAATGATGTGGTATGTCAAAGAGACATAAAAGCCAGCTGAAAAAGCTCCTAATGGCCAAAGCTGGTATAATTTGAGCATACGATAAGTAAATCAGTATTGGATTTAATCCAACATTTAAAATAAATATCCATGAGTCCATACTGATATAAATAAGTGATTGAATAAATGAATAACTGTGAGAGAATAAACAACTTTCCTGGGCATAAGAATTCCATATAATTTATGTATATAATTCGCCTCTAACTTTCAACTACCTTGGGTGTGGGCTATGCAGAGTGACTCTATTCCAAAGAGCAAAGTA
>NW_011915425.1:0-3286 GCF_000151845.1 Pteropus vampyrus | reverse complement strand
GGATCACGAATGGACGATTCGTAGAAACAGCTTCCTTTTATTTTCTCCAGTGATATGCCAAATGTCCTAGTCAGAAGTTATTTTCTCTCATAGTCACCATGCTGTTTTCTTACTGTTATTGTCCATCCTTAAAGCCAAGTGAGATGTGGTAATTCCCATGTTTATTTTCAGACAAGGGGGAAAGATAGCTTTTTTCCTACTCTGTTCCTATTTGTCAATTTCCCTTCTCAAATCTAAAGTCCAAGGGCAGGTTGATGAGCACGTCTCCCAGATCCATGACCAGTCTCCAGCAAGCTTTTGATTAGTGTATAATCTGCCTGCACTTTCCTGCCTTCGTTTTCTCTCATGCTATGAGTCCAAACAATATATGAAATTTGATTATGCCAAGCTTGCTGTGCTCTGTAAATTTTTTGCCTTGCTCAGCGTTGGGTTTCACTTTTTTCTTTATAAGATGGAACTTTCCAGAATGCACTCTGCCCAAGCCCTGCCTTCAGCATCATCTCGTTGAATTCTGAGATTTATAGTCTCTGTCTTAGAGTTAAAAGAAGGGGGAGATGAAAGATGGGGGATAAACACACTGCTGACCTAGGGGTGCAGATCCTAGTTTTTAAGTGCCCAGGAGATAACATGGAAGGAAGAATACACCTGTTATTTCTTTAATGATACTGATTCGTGACATTAAACCAGGATATGACACAAACTGGTAGTTCTTTTTTTTCCTAAATTAATTCTATTTGTGTTTTATTTAGTAACAAGGCATTCTAAATCCTGATAATAAACTGTCTGTCAATCTCAGTTTCTAATCTTTCGGATTTTCTCTTATTCTACTTCTTCAAGAGTATTTAGTAAGAAGTTGAGAGAGCCCACCTTGGGGCTACATACCAGGCAGCATTCTAAACAAGAGTTTTATATGATCAGTTTTTAGTAGCCCTTTTGTAAAGGTGGTTAAAATCATCAAGCCAGCAGGTATTAACAGGCTAGAAACCTTAAATATCATCCAGTCCAGCCTCATCTACCTTAGATATGGAACTGTCAGAGAGGAATGTATGCCCAGCCAAACTCTCTAAAACCTGCAATTGCATCAGAGGGATCCTCAAATTTTTCCATCAGCCTCTCTCCATCCTGGGCTGCCGGTCAGGAGCATTATGCAACGGCTCAGAGAAGCATGGCCCCGATCACCTTGACAGCTTCTTAAGAGAAGCTGGTACATTCTGTCACATCCGTGCCAGGGAGTGGAGTAATGTCTCTACCATTTTTTCTCTCTCCTTGTCCCCACTCCCAGCAAAACATGCTCATCCCCGACACAATTATTCCCCATTAAATTCTCATTTGCAATATTCATATAATAAAGGGAAAGAAGAAAAGGTCGAGCAATCATTGAGCCCACTTGTAGGGAAAGCAGGCGAAGTGACAGAATTTATTTATCTGTATTCACCTGCCCCCACTTCCCAATTAGGCCCTGCACGTGCGTGCACGCGCGCGCGCACACACACACACACACACACACACACACACACACACACACACACAAAGAGTATGATCGTCCCTACTATATCACCTTGACTCTTTCAAAACTGGGTTTCACAAATTATAATTCAAGGTCCGTGGGATGCTAATATGCATTACTACACAGAAACAAAAAACAGTCTCCTAGATTAAGAAGTACCAATTGGTAGTTACCAAATAGTGGGGCTATAAAGTATAGCGTAAGGAATATAGTCAGTGCTATTGTAAAAACGATGCATGGTGTCGGATGGGTACTAGATTTATCAGGGCGATCACTTTGTAAGGTACATAAATGTCTAATTACTATGTTGTACTCCTAAGACTAATATAATACTGTATGACACTTGTAACTGAAAAATAAAAAAATATTTTAAAAATAGATAAAATAAAATATAGAAAGTGAGCAAGCAAAAAAAAAAAAACCAACCAAAAAAACAAGAACAGAGCAGAGAAAGAACAATCCCTGAACAGCAGTGACAGGTGGGGAGAGGCTTGGAGGTCAAATACATTTGGGAAATGCTGACTAAGCATAAGCGGTCCTCGTGGCAGGAATGCTGAGGGTCCTCGCTGTGCTAGCACTCACCTAGAATCCAAAAGCAGGGTGGACCGGGCAGTGTTTCCCGCCTGGGGCTGAACCATGTGTGTCCCACAGGGGTTGGAGCTTTTACCCAGAGCAAGTCTTAGAAGCGACGGACTAAACATCAGCCCCCATTCCCCCCAAACCTTCCAGATTTGGAATTTGGGAATTATAAAGACCTGTATTTATTTATTATTATTTTCAAATTTATTTTATTATTAGTTTCAAGTACGCAGTACATTGGTTAGACCTGTATTTAAAACCAGATTCTGCTACTTGTTATGTGGCCTCTGGTAAGCTGGGAAACTATTCTGAGCTTTAGTTTCCTTTTCTATAATAATTGAAATAATAATACGTGTTTCACTGTGTCATCGTGAGGATTAAATGATAATTTCACTCAAGTACTGAGCAGAACTTCTGTCTTCTCTCCCCACTCCCAAGACCAAGACTCACTTCTGATAAAACATTTTCATATATGATAATGAACTTGGCTGACCTTCCTCAAATGCCCAGATCTCCAAATGGCTAGTAGCTGAAAAAAAAAAAAACAAAAAAAACAAAAAAAACCTCATGCTCCCTCCAACCTCCATGAGCTGCCCAAGCACTTTACACGTGGAACATTTGTGTTAAAGCACCGAAGACTGCTAAAATGCAGAGGCCCCCGTGAGGCCAATAATAGAGTTAGCAACATTGTATGAGTCCACGGTTTCTCAGATTATCATCTTCTAACCAAAAAGGTCCCTACAGAGAGAGGTAGCTGAGGATACTGTGTGCAGGGGCCAACATTAGGGGACAGGTTTGGAATCCCTGCTTTACCAGTCACTAGTTGGGGACAGGACTGAGTGATGTGTGAATCTCTTAGCACGATACCTAATACATTGTAGGTACTTGATTTTAAAAGTATGTGTGTATGTATTATTGCGCACTTGTTATTTGAGCAAAGACTCTGTGCCAGACACTGAGTACACTGTTCCTGCTCTCAGTGTATGGGTGTGTTCCCTTCACCGTTTAAATAGCATTAGATTCTTGAGGCCTTGGAGGTCATTCTAATCCACCCCACAAAGTCCCTTAACAGTCACCTAGGCTCTGCTAAACACATGAATAGGAATGAGCATCTCTCTGTTTACCAGGGAAGCCGGTTCCAATTTCGGAGGCTCTGTCGGTGGAATCACCTCTCTCAGAGTGAATCCAGGTCTCCAGCAC
>NW_011915424.1:0-2530 GCF_000151845.1 Pteropus vampyrus | reverse complement strand
TAATGAGAAAGCTGGGCTTGGGGTTGCACATTGATTCGTTAACAATCATCCTGAGATGATTCCAGAACTGAGTCTCAATTCCAGTATATATGCTTTCTCTTCTGCTGTTTACTTCAAAATCAAATTCTTGTATTTCTGAGAAGTAGAGTCAATTATTTTTTCTTCTATTTTTGGTGAATATTACCTGGCTTATTTCTCATAAGCCTACATGCCCCATCGTGCCTCCTTACTGAGTTCTACAGCATGTCTTCCAATAATAGGCAGTAAACTCTTAAAAAAAAAATTGTTTTTTTTTTGCTAATTCTTATATTTGAATATTGTTTCTAAAGTTGTCAGCTTCCTCCACATAATATTCCTACCCAAGCTTTGCTGTGGCACATGATACAAACCCAGAGAGCAGGACTGGGCAAACTAATTTTACATAGCATCTAACAGAGCTTCACTCAGAGAGAAGTGTTCAAAGTTTAGTGATGTTAGTCATGGTTATAATGGCCATAAAGATAATATTTCATCTGTAGATCTTAATCCAGTCCATAAAGTGTCATAATATATGAAAAAAATCTTATTAATACCTAAGTAGCTATATAGTAATGGAAATATTTCAAATTTTCAACAATCTTAAATATTACATATCACCTAGCATATTTAATTGGATATAATTTCCAAAACATTCCTTTATTCAGTGTCCCAGACATTTCAACATAAATTATAAGCATCACAATGTGTGTGGTACAGTATATTACATATTCTTTGAATATATTTGTCACTGTAAAATAGATTTGCCTGTCTTGTGTTCCTTCATTTTAGTTTTTAACAATATCTTGAAGAAGATAGATCTAAGGACAGGAGAATATTGAATTTCTGAATGCCATAATGGCCTCAGATAATTAAACAACAGATGAAATCCTGAAATAGTGACTCTATGATCGTCCCAATTTTTTCTGTTCCTTCAACATTTCAGTATCATAGTCACACTGATATGAGAGTAACTGTCGAGTGTATCACGCACATATAAAACATGTGCCTAGTAATCCCAACGAAAAATTTTAAATTACCCTGGTCTGGCATGACATGTTTATAGTAAACCCACACTTCCCAAGTTCTTTTCTAAATACAATCCACTGAAAATTCACAATAGTCCACAGTTTCTGAAAATTTCAGATTTGCAGTATATGCAATTTTGCAGTGAAAAAAAAACCCTCATATAATTCATATATTTAAAAAATTACAAAGTTTTTTTCTGAGATTACACAAATTTATTTAATGCATTTAGATGTAATTTCTGAATTTATTTAAACTGGTAGATTTTGTTTTAAATATTTTCTGCTGCTAACTTAAATTTTATTATTTCCCCATCAGATTTACCCTACCTTTTACAGTTTGCGATCATTCTCTGAGTTTAAGGCACTGAAGCCAATGGAAATTGTACAGTTTTGCCTTTGGCCAACATTACATCATATTTCCCAAAGGCCTATGCCTTCTTTGTTCTTGTAGTTTCAAACAAAAAAAGTTCTATTTTTTTCTAGTATTTTTATGAACTTCATTTGTCATAGGTTTGAGCTTTTCCTGACATTGTTCTTATAACCTTGTTTTATGCTTTCCTCATGTTTCCATTTAATTGTGCATGTATACAACCCACTTACAGAGGATAAACTTGTTTTGTGTGACTCATCATAAGTTAGTCATAGATGAGTAAAATCAAGTGAATACAACAGAGTGAAAATTCTTACTAGATTGGCACATCTGAAGGCCAACACACACAACTTTCCAGAGCCCCATTTTCTAACACTTGTCACTTCCTTCTTCTTCAAGAGTCATTCCTCAGGCAAGCCTTCCTGGGAAAGTTCCTGGCACAGCTCTGCTCACTCTGGTACGGGAATCCCCTAGAATCCCCAAAATACATCCCCAGGGTCACTTTTTTAGCTGTTGGAGTGTTTGGTTTTAGAAACAGAGGAAGTGATATGAACTGAGACTTCATTCACTTGTTCATTCATTCATTCATTCATTCAGCAGATATTTATTGAATGCTTACTATGTGCTGGGCTCATTCTAGGCCCTTGGACTACCTCAGGAAACAAACAAAAAACCTTGCCCTCTTGCAGCTTGACATTGTAGACATTCTTGTGAGTCTTGAAGGATGAAAAGACAGAAAAGAAACTTTAGGCAGAAGTAATAACATGCTGAAGCTGAATGAGAGAACAGCCTGGTAGGTTACAGAAAATAGCTTTAGATTCTTCAGAAATGCTGGAACATAATACACAAGGTGAGGAACAGCTGGGAGTCTGCATAGATGGGATGGGTCCTGTCAAGAAGGCTCTGAGTGTTCCTGAGTCTGCCAAAGTTCTTACATACAATCATCAAATATTTTTTTTGAAATGAAGTAAAAAGCTATGACATGTAGTTTGCATTTTATTTTGAGAAATAGAGTACTTTTTATAAAAACTATTAGTTTATGAGAATTTGGTAGTTATTTGATGAATAAATAAATGAAGTTAGGAATGAGTAACATAAGGCATTAGAACAGAGTCAG
>NW_011915423.1:0-2728 GCF_000151845.1 Pteropus vampyrus | reverse complement strand
GGAGTCATGACTTGAATACTTGCAGCAGAAAACTTCTAACAGACACGGGGGTTAGGGGTGGGATGGGGGGTGGGGAGAGTGGATACTATGAATTCTAATAGTTAAGGTCTAGCAGGTAAATTTGATGTCCACTTTAATTATTGGTGTAGGATGCTTTGGGCGTGCCAATTACAGAAAACATCACTAACAGGATTTAAACAATAAGAATATTCTTTATCTTGCTTAACAAGAAATAGGGAGGCGGGTACTTCCAGGTTACCTACCTAGTTAGACTCCAAATCTGTCATTCTCAAAGAACAATATCAAAAAGCAGGTAGGGAGATATAGAATTTATTTTTGCACATTTCTTTTTTCAGCAAAGAAAATTGTTCCTAGAAGCCTCTTAGCATGCTTTGCCTTGAGTCTCATTGGCCAGAACTAGCTAGGTTACATGGCCATCTTCCCTTCAAGCAAGCACCTGGCCTTTCCAACATCTCATGGCACTGGCTCTGGCAGACAGGAGGATATGAGAAGGAAATGACTACTGGATAGGAGACCCCATCCACTTAGCCAAATCCCCCCAGCCCAAGTTCTGTCCATATTCTCTAAGGGAAGAATTTTATTTTCTAGCAGAAAGTATGTACTAAACTAATGTATCAGTTTAGTTCCAAATGTTATGTATTTATGAATAGCTGGATATCAAATTTTCAAAAATACCCGTAATTTTTCATTGTGGGATATGGCAACAGCAGAGAGAGCTGTTGTGATGGAGGAAGCTCTCATTTTACTGGTTAAATCATTACAAAGCCCTCTTACTGGGCAAGAAGTTAGTGGAGGTAGCATGTGCCTTCCTATAGAGGGATCATCCATGTGCAAAGTCCTTGGCTTGTGAAATGAATCACAATTTAACCCTTGAAATACTTGAAACTGGATTTTATTGTATCTCCACAGTATCTTGTTGTTTTCTTTTTCCTTCTCCAATACCTAAGGTACATTCTCAGAAATAAAAAGGAATGTTTCTGGGCTTATTCTATGACTGGACCTGTCCAGGGATATCTAGGATCTGGTATAGGACATTTTCTACCAATATATTTTTCATAAAAATGGTAAAGGGGGAAAGGAAAGTAACACAAAATAAGCATCTATTATATGTCAGATGCTGTACGTTCTACTTGTCCTTTTTGATTCCTTTCAAGGACAGAAAAGGCAGTCTAGTAGAGAGGATACAGGCTAGCTATGCATCCACACACAAACCCCTTAATCTCTCCAGCACTGTTCCCTTATCCCTAAAATAGGGTTAATAATAGTATCTACCTCACAGCATTGTTATGAGAACTCAATGAAATGATGCAGCCACAGTGCTTAGTAGGTAGTAAGTGCTCCAAGAATGATTGACACTCCTATGAGATCGGTATTATTACTTGCAGTGGTGAACTGTATCTGATGACTCATAAGAGCTGACTTCTAGATTTGCAGAAATTTTGCAAGCTAGCCGTTAAACGGTTGCTACCTTGATGGGAATCTTTACCACAGAAATCAGCAGGTATTACAAAGCAGAGCTTCCTTCTTCCTAGAGAGCTCGTTATAAAACATTTACCAGCATACTACTGATTAGCTCCATTGGATAGATGAGATCCAGAGAAGTTAAATAACTTACCCAAAGTTATACAGGAGGTAAAGGGCAGAAATGGGAAGTAAACTCATTCTTTATCATTTCAAACCTCAACTCTTTCTACTTATTTGTAAGTATAAGTGTAAAATGTTGTACAATTTTCATAGCCATCCATTCTTTCATTCAACAACTTTTTACTGATATAAATAGCTATACAGACCACTGTTTAGGGACTGTAGGGTCTATGTACAAAAAAAAAAAAAACATTGCAATGCCTCAAGTCTATTCTTAGGGAGTGCACATCATTACATTAAAAGCCTCAAGTCATTTGAATTCAGTCCATTTGTCAGCCACTGCCCTAGGTAAGTGCAACCTACCACTCCAGGGCTCTTTCTATAAGACTTGGATAAAATCTTGAGGTTGATGAACTGCCCTAGAGTTCTTGGCTTGTGAAATGGATCACAATTTAATATTTCTAGCCTTCCAAAATGTCTTCCACCCGCTCATTTCACTGTGCCCCCATGCAACCCAGGACTCTCCTTCCTCCCTCTAGACATGCCCCCATCAGAGTGTAAGCAGATCATTAAGAAATGTTGTTATCATATGTTAAGATATGACCCTCTCTTGGGATTATGTGCATTTTCAGAGAATAATCTTCATGAGAAAAAAGAGCATGCGATGAAATCATCTGATTTAGAAAGTACCTATCTATAGGCCATCACAAACCATGTAGGTTATTTCTTCTTCCTTCCCACTTCTCCGCCCAAATGTAGCCCAAACCTTAGTCATTCTAATGCTACCTTTCTATTTTTTCTATACTCTATCACCTGTTTTTTTTAAATAAATACTTTTTCTTTAAATCAACTCACTTTTTTTGCTTAAACAAATTTATTTTAAAAGAAAATGTCATGTCACTGCCTTAAAGAGAAAACTACAATGACTTGTCAGAGTAATGATTGCCATAAAATAAATATGCAATTATTAAAATAGAAGAATATTTACACGTTTACCTCCAATAATTACCTCCCAGGCCACCAGCAGTACGTGTATTCCACTCTAGAAACACTGCTCTCAGATGTGGGCTTTCTCTCCTCCCAGGAGGTGAGCTACCATTTAAAATACTCTGACCAGAAATAT
>NW_011915422.1:0-203876 GCF_000151845.1 Pteropus vampyrus | reverse complement strand
CAGTAAATATTTTTCTCTTGCAGATTGGCTAACATGTTCTTTTCGGTGCCTGTTTCAATAGCCTCTTAGATGCAGTTGTCTTTACTTAAAGTGCCAGGCTACCTATCGGGCACGTCAGCAGCTTTATCATTGCATATATTCTTTGCAGACAAGATCTCAACTGCATCCACTTTCTTCCAGGAGCACAGGTATGACATTATATTGATGATATCTTCTAAGGAGACTCATTTAGGATCTATAGGTCTAACATCTTTTAGTACTTCTGGGGTTCTGATGGCAACACTTTATTTACAATTTTTACTTCCAAATTAAAATCAGCAAGCACTCCTGTCAATCCCCTTCATTAAAGAGACTTTGGCTATCTCTCATCATGCTTCCTGGAGTCTCTGGACCTCTTAGGGTGGTCATACATTGCCCAAAGACTTCCGATGCAAGAAACTGCCCCTCTTGGCTTCATACTACACTTTTTTAAATCAATAAGTAAAATACATGATGGGCTCTTTGGAATATAAGGGCTCTCAGCCTATGACACTCAGCCCTTGACCTGTAACCAGCTGTTTATTAAGCTTTGGGTCATGGAAACAGTACATCAGAAAGGTGGCACAGCTACTAAGGCCTCTTTAAGACAGGATGGAGCCAAACCTGGGCTCTCCGGCATATTCCACTTGCATGAGGATATGGCTTCCCCTGTCCTCTGTCTCTTGCCAGAGGCCAAAGTGCTGAAGAGTGCCACCCCCTCCCTCAGACCATATGGCTACCTGGGATATCACTTGGGATTATCTGAATGAACAGCAGTGGGAGTACCTAGACTACTCACATGGCATTGCCGACCATTGTACATGATGGAGCTCAGTGGAATATTGCTGCTTTCCATCTCTTAGCCAGGATGTCCTTAACAAAGGATGGAACCCAGGAAACAACACACTTGGCCAGATTTTAGGCAGTCATCTTGGTGCTGGATGCCCTGGCCAACAAGTAGCCCTATCTTCACGTTTATTATAAACTGTTATACTATTGCCCAAAAGTTGTCCCTCTCAGGAGAAACAAACAAACTTTGAGACTCTTTTGCCTCACAGATATCCAAGATATAAATAAAAATTATACATCTCCACATATATTAAGGCCATAATAGAAGGCCTTGTCAGTATACTGTATCCCTTTTAGAGTTATAGACGTTACTGATGATAACCAAGAAGTATATTTTACTTCTTAAAATGCACAACACTAGCCTTTTAAAAAACATATTTGATAGAATTTTCATTTACCTAATTGGTCCCAAATAGCCAATTTAATTGAGAGACATCATGGTAAATTTATACCTACATCAACTTTAAAAAACTTTCCCATCACGCTTTCTTATAGGTTAAGAGGGATTTACATTGCCTCATGTTTATAAAGACTCATTGTAAGTGAGGCCCTTTTTATAATGTCTTCTCCTATCTTTATACATTTTTTATCATTCCCACATCTCAGAAGGGCTAGAGGCTAGATCTAGGGTAAAGCTCTCCTGGGACCCATTAACCAGGTTGTCTATGGACCAGACAGCTGCTCAATGTGATATGGGACCCATTTGAACCTAAACTTCTACCAGAAACCAAAAAGTCTGTCAAGTACAGATGTACAACTTTCTTCTGTTGACTGTTGATCTTATTACTACTAGTCTGAGTGCTTTCATTAATTCTGTGGACTGTTGATCTTATTACTACTAGTCTGAGTGCTTTCATTAATCTGGAGGTCTCTTTGTTTTCTACTAAAAAAAAAATGCCCCTACACTCCCATGCCTAAAGGGAAATCTGATAGAGGTTACTAGTATCTGCTTCATATCAGTCAAATCCTTCAGCCCTATGAAAAAGAACTACTTATTTTCCAAAGCTTTTTTCTACTCTCCCCTCCTGTCTCCCACCATGACCACCACAACCATTCTTTCTCAACTTGGTTACACACCATATGACTAATCTTTATACACTTTACTAACATATCATTTTATCTCTAATAAAATAACTGCTGGACCTGCCACCTTGAGATTGATGATAGATAGATAGATAGATAGATAGATAGATAGATAGATAGATAGATAGATAGACAGACAGACAGACAGACATATGTACATAGGTATATACATACATACATACTTTTAACATACTTTATACCTCCACCAAGACATTGTTAGAGATCCCAAGAATTTCAGATCTCTTTCTTTCGTCTAATGCCATATGTAGAGAAAATCTAGTTATGGGGTGACCCGCAAAGATTCTTTATACCTCTACTTGTGTTCCTCTTTTCTCCTGTCATAGTAAAAGGTTTTATACACTGTTTAGGGCAACTTATGCCCTCTTCTCTAAAAGTCTCCACTACCATCACTCCCAAGTTTCTTTAGTATGGTATCAAAGAGCCAGTAGTATTGACTACACTTTCTTATTTTTTTGTATTCTTGATACTCTGGTTTTGGGACCTTGATCCTAGTGATATTGCTCCTTTCAGGACTAATTCTCAAAGATAGCAGGTGTCTCTCCTGAGAGCGAGCCTTTTGTATACAAACCAACCAACCTAAAGTCCATACCCCTAACCATCTCCATTGTCAAACTCACATACCAAGCCAATAATCCCCCTTCCCTAAATCACCCAAGGGCCAGGTACCAGACAAGTAGGGACTATCACTAGATAGCCTAGAGTCTACCAAAATTATTCAAACTATCCAACCCTAAATGTACCTACCCTGTCTTGCCATTTCTTCCCAGAAAACCCTAAGAAAGGCTCTGGGCCATGCCTTGCCCTTTGCTCTCCCTAGAGAGGGGGCCTCCTGACCAATCCTGGTCCTTTCCTCCATGGCCCTGCATGGTATGGTATGCTATGCCTTCTGGTTCTAGGGATCTGTGAGTATAAAGTTTCTTCATGACAATTATTTCCATGTCTTCATATCTTAGAACAAATTTTAATATACTAAGTTATTCTTTTTATTAACTACACAACATTCCATCTTGTAAATGTAACAGTTTTTTGTTTTTTTTCCCCCAGACAATCCCCTGTTTATGGCCACTTGTACAGTAGTAAAGATTATGAACTATGCTATATTTTCCTTAGGTGATATATTTGGCTGATACACTTTAGTCACTGAATATCATATTTTCTTCTGTCAGAGGAAATTATAATTTTGCTGGGTAAAGGATTCTTGGGTTGTAGTCTTTTTCTTTCATTAGTCTATAATTATTATGTTCACTTTCTTCTAGCTCCTAGTACTGCAGATGAGAACTCCAAGACCAGTGTGATTTTTTCCCTTTGTAAAGAACTCAATCTTTTTAGCTGGCAGCTTGTCAACAGTAAGATTTTTTTCCCCTTTATCCTTAGAATTCCTTAATTTTATCAAGATAACTGATAAGTCTTTTTTTTCCCCCATCAATTCCTGGACCGCTTGTGAGCTCTTTTAGTCTAAAGCCTCAAGTCTTTTCTCAGTTCAGGGATATTTTCTTCTAATATCTGTTTAATTGTTGCTTCTCTCTTTTTTTTCTTCTTTGCATCACCTATTAATTGCACGTAAAGTCTACTTTGGTCTCTCCTTCATAGTCATATGTTTTCCTTCCTGCTTGCCTTTTTTTTAAATCATAGAACAGTGCCCAGAATATACTAACTGCTCAGTATATATGAGTTTTGTTGTTTCTGCTCAATATTTTGAGATTTTGCACTTGCTCTTTGAGGTTACTCAGACCTGACTGTGATCATCAGGAAAATCTTTTAAATTATTGTTTTATTCTCCTCCCCACCCTAAACTTTTGTTTTTAAACACTTGCAGAAATATATTGAAGAGATATGAGAAGTCTAATAGAGGTTTCCACTTGAAACTTTCAAAAATTGTTTCATTCAATTGATATTTGTCTAGCCTTATTGATACTATATATCAATAAACCTGTTAACAAATGTAATGATCACCTGTAATTTCTTTCTAATGCCTTTTACAGTTTACAAAATTTCCTTCCTTACTGTCTTGGCTAATGAATGTTGTATCCTGTCATATTTCAAAGGACGCTTATGCCAATTGTTTACTTGACCTCAAACTAATCCCAATTTTAACTAAAGTCATTCATGATATACCCATGAAATACCTAGTTTTTAAAAATACAAAGAAACAAAAAAATCACATTTTATTGAGGTAGCCTTAAATTTATGTTTAACAGCAAGCATGAAAATAGCTTCACAGTTAAGCTTTTATACTTTCTGCCAAGCCTTTTCTTTACACTTATGAAGAAAACACCTTAATAGAGGAAAAAAGTCTTCTCTTCAATGGAAGCATTCTTTCTGTTCAGTTTATGTTAAATTCCCATTTAAACTAGATAAAAAACCTTTAAAGAAAGTTTGGAAGACAAACTCTTAAACCGTACCAGTTGTATTAACAGAAAAAAATAACTTCAAAATTGAAATTATTCAGTAAGAGACACATAGGTATGACTAGTATTGATGAGACACCAGACAACAAAAACCTTTAGCTATTATTTAAAATCTGATTGAGACAATAATAGAAAAAATTTGTTCTCAACAAATCAATCTCGATTAACTTTCAAAGAAGAGTCACTATCTCACAATGGGAAGAAAAACCTCAAATTAGATATTAAACTAATGGCCACACAGTTCTAACTCAGCAGTATTTCATTACTGCTCAGTTATATACTAATAGTTTGTGATTTCTATAAAAATGATATAACTACTGAAGATTAGAAAAAGATTTCTGTAAATTATAATTATAATTTATCAATATATTTGTTTATAAGTTATATTTTAAATTAAAATTTAATTTAATTGTAATTTAAAATATAATTTTTATAAACAAATACATTAATAAATTTCCTTTTTTTAAACTTAATTTTTTCCCCTATATTCAGATGCTTTTTACTGACTAACCAACTCCTGTTTAGCCTCATGAGGGTACTCATAAACGTTGTGCTAATGGGTTAACATGGCTCTCCCAGTCTGTGCTTTCCCAAGACTTACAAAGAAACAAATGTACAATCCTAACCTTGGCTTATTATTTTGTCACTAAAAATACAAGTGAGTCGATGTTTGAGACAGTTCCTTAAGCTCCTCTTTTTTTTTATGCCTTCACATTCTGTCAATGGTTATTATATAGGGTTGTAGCCTTAGACCTGGGCAGTGGCTTTGTTTCCTTGGTATTTGTGGTCAACTCTTAAAGTCAACAAATGATTGGCTCCAGTGGCTTCTCTTTTGTTCATCTCATCTCGTGTGGTGTGTTAGCAACAGCACTACATTAGGGCCTGTTAACACCTTCCTGTTCAAGCACCAGCAAAGCTACTACTCAGGTGGCTCTTCCCCGTATAGTGACATCATCCACTCTTGTGTGAATCTATATATTTTCCACATAAATATACTGCTAAAGTACTAAAATGAGGAAATAATACTCCTAAGTCTTTGAGAATTGAGTTAACTATTTTTATTGTAACTGTTTTTTAATATATATTGCATATGCAAAATTTTGTCGAGTTTCAGTAAGTACTATGGAAAAAGGGTGTTAAAAGTAACTCAGTGACGATACAATCACTATGAACATTAAAAAATCATAAAGTTGTCAAAAAAAATAATTGTAATGGTTTCATAAAGAAATAAGTAATAAACAATGAACTGGAAATCAAAAGACCTGAGCCTTAATCTTAGTTTTCCTACCAAGTAAATATGTGAATTTAAATAATATATTTTTACTTTCTTTTTCTAATTAGTTAAAAAAGAAAAAAGGAAGGAGACAGAAAACTGTAATTTGTTAAATTCATTCCTGCTCCAAAATTACACATTATAATATTTAGAAAGCATTTTTAAATGATATTCACTGTGTGAAATATTTAAGTAAAGGTTTATATTCAAGATTAATTGAAGTTCATCGAAGGCAAAGGTGAAGTGTCTTTATAAAAGTTTCATGGATTATCTTACACTGCATGAACACTCAAATTCTAATGGAATGAGAATGCTGTTTTGCCTAGACTAAAATTTTGAAGTAAAATTTCCATCCAAATTATCATGGAGCCGCCACTGATTAGCTGTATTATTTAGCAAGTTGCTTAGCCTCCCTGAGCTAATCTCATCATTTGTGGAATGGGAATAAAATACACTTTATGGAATTGAAAGAAAGTTCTGACAGCACTTCGCGTAAGCAGCCTGAAGTGACCTCTGAATATGGTTCGCTATTCACTTGACCCAAATAACCCCACAAAATCATGCAAGTTAGGCGGTTCAAATCTTCATGTTCCCTTTAAGACCACTCCTGAAACTGTGTAGGCCTTTGAGGGTATGCATATCTGAAAAGCCACCAAGTATCTGAAGGATGTGACTTTACAGAAACAATGCGTGCTATTCTAAACAATGCGTTGTTACAGTGGTGGAGTTGGTAGATGTGCCCAGGCCAAACAGTGGGGCTGAATGAAGGGCCCCAAAAGAGTGTTGAATCTTGCTGCACAGGCTTAAAAATGCAGAGTGATGCCGAACTTAAGGGTTTAGATTCTCTGGTCATCGAGCACATCCGGGTGAACAAATCTCCCAAAATGTAGTGCAGAACTTAAAGAGCTCACAAGTGCATTAACCCCTACATGGGCTCCGCCTGCCATATTGAGATGATCCTTAATGAAAAAGAACAGATTGTTTCTAAACCAGAAGAGGAGGTTGCACAGAAGAAAAAGATATCCCAGAAGAAACTGAAGACACAAAACTTATGGCCCAGCAGTAAATTCAGCATCAAATAAATTCTAATAAAAGTAAAAGCAGGAAAAAAAAAAAAGAATTCTGCCATAAAAGAATTGTTCAGGTAATAGAACTTTTGGGCTGAGCTCTTATCAAAATTGTTCTCAAATTTCACTTTCTCAGGACGTGGTCTGCTTATTTTGTCTTCCTCTCCCTTCTAGAATGTACACTCCATAGTATACATTTTATTTTGTTTATTGCTGTATCCTCAGCACCTGAAACACTGCTTGGCAAATAGAAGATACAAATATGTGTATTTATTTATTGAACTAATTAGTGAACAATATCATTACCAAGCACTTAACTACAAAAAAACTACAGTCACAATTTGCAAATGATAAAGTGCTTAATTGTGTAATTTTGTAATTTACTATATATGAAATTTTAAGTGTTGTTAAATATTAGGTAGTAACCTGGGTATTACTTTAATCCTATAGTCTTTCTCTCGCAAAACAACAAAGGATCCTTTTCTCAAGATTGTTGCTGGCCTGTACACCCAACATAGATCCCCCTGACTCCTTTAGAGGGCTGCTGTTGTACTGGGGACTTGCTTTGTGAATCCCAATAGCTTAACAAAATTAGGGGAACTTTGAAACCTTGAGTTTAGATTTCTCAGTATGGCCTTCTCCAACTAGCCCATTCCTACCTGGTAATGTTACGGTTTGGACTGAATTTATTGCTTTTGGCTCTAAAGTTCTGGGCTTTCTTCTCGTTCCCCCAATTATGGAAAAGTAACAAATGTTTCTGGAAATTTTACATTTTTCAGGTCATTGATTATCTTTGTACTCAGAAGGAATGCAGGAAAGGCAAGATAAGGCCTCAAAATCTCAGATGCTTACAAAGGGCAGGAGAACATGGTAAATGAGTGAAAAGTTGAGGGTAACAAGAATCAAATATAAGAATTATAATCATACTCTTTATTTTTATTGCACTTTGGTATCATCAGCATATAACATGATAAATATATGATATTAGAAATTAAGTACCCAATTAAAAATAAGTGTTTTGGTTATTATGTTTTTTCTTCTATAATTTATTATATTTTTATCTTGAATCAAAAATGTGACTTTTTTCCTATATCATCTGGGAGCAATATTAATTTTATTTGGATTAGTAATATAAAAGCTTTTCACAGATTTTTTTTTCTTAAAAACATTCCTTGCACAATAATTTTTATATATTTAAGATCTGAATTTATAGAATTCAGCTCCTGGTTAATTTTCAGAACTACACTTCAGTGTACTATTTACATTTTTTACCTCTATACAATTATCAATATTAGCTGTAAAAAGGCAAACTGATCCAAGTTTGTTCATTTTTATAAATACTTGAAATCAAATAACTCTTTTAGAGTTTGATGCTTAGCTCCACGGAGGTAATCGTCACTTAAATTTCTGGAAAGTTATTTCTGCATATGAATGTAGGCCAGATTTTTCCTGGTTAACTGAGTTTCCAAAAGGCACAATTTGATTAGAAATTTGATGAGTAAATGGATGATTCACTTGTGTAACTGGTTGTGAACACTCCTGTAAAGAAATAAGAGTATATATGTCAACCAAAGTCCCAATTTTTGACTAAATCTTCACTAATAATTCAGCTGACATTTTATAGATAACACAACTAATTTCTTATAACCATCCCCCAAAAATCTCGTTAGTCTCACACCACATCTGTTGTGCATACCATTTGTCAAGTAAAGAAAGCATCGACATGTCTCCTGTAGTTCAAACTGTGATGATACATCCCTTCATAGTCTTCATTACCACATTCATGACACGTTCCCTTATTCTAAATTAAATATGATTCCCATTGAATTGTGAAGTAAATGTGTGTGACTTATCCAAACTGCCACCATAGGTTTGTTTTGCAAAACAAGTCCAACATTAGCACTGACTTGCAGGACCACCTGTTTACCTATTTGCAGTCCTGTTTACCCACTTTACTCATCACGCAAAATAATTTCCTGATATGCCCATTATTGGCATGATTTCCAAAAGCTATACTAACACTTAAAACCTTTTGGACACCATAAATAACTATAGGTAATTGAATAGTGTTTATATCTTTTATATCTGTACTCTCATTGGCTGAGTCGGAAGGGAATAAAGTGATTTAACCTTTTCATGCAACTTTGTACTATAATTCTCTTCACCCCAGCTTCAACATGCTAAGAACTATTATTATACCTCAGATTTGCAAATGTTAGTTTTTGTTCAGGAAGCAGTTTCTGTTGGAATTAACCTTTTTGTAAATCCATCATTGGCAAAAGGTTTTCATGCCAAGAAATTTTTCTTAATACATTTTACACCATTCTCACTGCTATAATTCCAGCCCTTGTTTTCAGTCCATTAAGTTTTTCATTAAGTTAAATTTGTCATTAAATGTCTTTGCTATTTTGGTCATAATTTTTACTGTGGTTAGTTTCGTAATAGCTTCTTAAGTCGTGTACATTTAGTACGATGTGCATTAATAGTTGTGTGCAGTCGTAGGCATGTAGGAATAGTTTTTTTCTTCCACAGTAACATGCTCTTCTCATGAAATCCTTGGCTATGTTTGCCTCATTTTTTCATTTTTGATGGAGAGAAAAACAGTGCGATGTGATGATAACTGGCAAATCCCAGTCAATGTTAGGGAGACATTAGATAGTGGTGAGAATTATGATAAACCTGAAAACACCTGCCCAATGGCAGCAGTTTTTATGAATTTGGATTAGGTTTACCTGACAACTCAAGATAACATTGCTTAAATTAAATATAAATGCATTTCTTTTGATGAAAGTCCACAAAGGCAGCCCTCAGCTGATATGCTGTTTCCAAGATCATCAAGAAACTAGGCACTTTTATCATTGCTCCCACACCTTCTCATTAGCAGCTTCCTCCTTGTGATTCAACATGATTTCAAGATTCATCTATGTTACAGCTCGTATCAGTACTTCATTCCTTATTTATTGTCAAATAATATTCTATTGTATGGATATATAACATTATATCTATCCGCTGATTAGTTGATGGTCATCTGGATTATTTCCACTCTTTAATTATTATAAATAATGCTGCTATGAACATTTGCATACAAGTTTTTGTGTGGAAATGGCTCAGTTCTTCTTGGTATCAACTATGTGCCAGTGTACAAAACAGGCCAAATCCTTTGCTGTGCTTGAATATTTAAATTGAGAATGAGGTTTTGAGCCAGGAGAGAGACATAATCTGACTTAGATTTTAATAATATCACTTTTGTGTCAGTGTGGAGATCGGTTGAAGAGGAAGCAAAGAATCCAGTTAAGAGTGTTATAACCCAAGCAAGGGGTGACAGTGGCGGTTTCAAGGTGTTGGACATATATCAGAAAGGCATGGATGGGAGAAAAGTTGGAAGATATTTCACAGTGTGCCTTTTTTATATGTAAGGCATGTGAATATATTACCTGTTCAAAAATAATAATTTGAAACAATTCTAGATGGATTATAGATCTAAATTTAATAAGGAAACCCCATAAATTTTAGAAAACCAAAAATTAGTATGACTTCAGAAAAAAAAAAGTTTCTAAAATAAGAACCAAAAAGCATAAAGCATAGGAAAAATATTGATACATTTCACTATTTTTGAAATAAATTTGGTAAAATTTAAAAACTAAGAATAACAAAAATTCCCATAAAATTAAAATATAAGCCCTGGATTGAGAAAAGAGGTTGTAAAACATAACTGACAGAATTAGCACAAAACAAGAAAATATAATTCTATGTAAAAATAAGCAAATGATATAAAAAGTGTACACATTGAGATCTGAGGCCACATTCTCTACCTGTGCACTAAATCCCACCCCTCTCACTTACTCAAAGACATCACTACAACAGTTGTCCTCTTTCCAGCACTAGCAGTTTTTCCTTCTCTGCTAAATTTTTCCAAAGTATACAAACGTGCTTTAAATGTCATCTATTTAAAAAATAATGACTCTTCCTGTCATTATTTCATTTCTTCACTCCTTTATATAACAAAAATCCATGATAGAATTATATAAACTCGTTTTCTCCAATTTCTCTCTTTCTACTTACTCTTGAAACTCACTCCGAACATTCAGGTTTTCCTTCCTTTCATTCTTCTAAATCTGCTCTTGTTGAGGTCAACCAATGGCTTCCATATTGCTAAATCAATGGTCACTTTCTCGTCCTCAGCTTATAGCATTTGACATAGGTGATCACTTCCTCCACCTTGAAGTACTTTCTTCCCTTACTATGATAAAAGTTTGGATTATTGTTCAGCAAATATTCTCACGCTTCCACTGGGTAGACTATGTTTTCCTACCCCTGCCCTTCAATATTGTATTTGGGTGACATACTGTAGCCAATGGAATATTAGCCAACTTGGTGTGAGCAGAGGCCTTAAATGTGCTTCAGTGATGCAAGCAGAGGCCCCCAAAGCTTATAGGCTTTGGATTGGCTTTTGTACCCCACTTATCTACCATGGGATCTTCAGATGGCTGCTGCCTTTTAATTTTGGGCTCCAGCATGAACACACATGGAACAGATTTCAGCTCAGTCTGCAACCTAAAGCAGAGCTATTCAGCTGAGCACAGCCTAGGTCAGCTGAACTGCAACCAACCTGCTAACTTGTGGGTATAACAAGTATATAGCTATAAGCTACTGAGCTTTGGAGTTATTTGTAATACAGCATTATTGTTGCAATAGATGGCTAACCCATTTGCCTTCCAGGGTATGTCACTCTTCTCATCGTACTCCAACCTCAGTTCTGTTCCTTCACAGGCAGTTCTGTTTACCAGTCCCTCCTTATTTCCCTAACCACTTAGTACAGGAGTGTCCCAGGACTCAGTTCTTAAACCCCTAGTCTCACTTGTTGCGTCTAGCCATTTCTCATGTCTTAAATACCATCTGGAAGTGTACTACTCCCAAATTTATATCGACAACACTAGTTTCTTGAACTCTAGACTGGTACAACCAACTGCCTACTTGACATTCCCACTCAGATATACAAGAAATATCTCAAATTATAACAATTTCCCAAACAAATCTTGACTATTCCTCTCCCAACTTTCTTCCCTCATAGTCTTCCTCTTATTAGTGCATGGCAACTCTCTTTTTCCAATTGTTCAAGGCAAACACCCTGAAGAATTTCTCAACTCCTTTTTCCCCTTCTCACACCCCACATCAGATCCTTAAGAAATCCTGTTGATATTACCCTCAGAATATATTTTAAAAACCTGATTATAACTACCAACCTGGTCAAGGCACTTTTATCTCTCATTCGGATTTTTTAAGATCTTCCTAATCATCTCTTTGCTTCCGCCCTTTCACTTACCCACCCCCAACCTATCCCTTAACTCTTTGACCTCACTTATTACTACTGTTGTCCTCAATCACTCTAATTCAACCACTCGCCTCCTTTATGTTCTACGCCTCACTTATTACTACTGTTGTCCTCAATCACTCTAATTCAACCACTCGCCTAGGCACATAGATTTGCCAGCTCACCTCTTTAAAATTTTGGTTCAAATGCCTCTTTCCACTGAGGTCTTCTCTAACCACTTTAACATTGTAATTCCCCACCTCCAAAGCCCCATCCCCTTTCCTCCTTTATTTTTCTTTGTAGCACTTAACATGAACACTGAATATTTTATTTATTCATCTATCGTCTATCATCTCCAGGTAAAACGAATGCACACTCCACAAGAACAGAGGTTTTTTTTTGTTTGTTTTGTTTTTGTCTGTTTTATTGTGTGTTGAATCTTCAGGACCTGGAACGTAGTAGCATTCAATAAATGTTTGTTAAATGAGTGACTATTTGACTTGCATATTTGAAATTTCATAAATAGAGATAGACTGTGACAGACTCAAAGACAAATATCATTAAGCAATGTTCTCTAATTCCCAAAAGATTTCCCAAATCTACTGAATGACCTGTTATAGTTATGAAAGCAAAGTTTATCTAAAAGGTAATAGAAACCCTTGAATTCTAGATTCTCTTAAATTTGAGCTTTCTTGTTTTTGTTTGTTTTGCTTTCCTTTCAGTGGTTACCATGTGGGCTCTCAAAGTTTTACATTCAACTTTTAGAACCTGTTGTTCAGTGCAGTAGGACTAGGCAAACCCTGCATGAGAAGAAAATGTGCTCCTGGCCCACGAAGTGTGATCCCTATCCACTCTCCCCAGTAATCTTGATGCTTTTGTCATGAATCCATGCTTAAAACTCACAGCACAAGCCCACAGGCCACGTTTGTAAGGTGCTTGGATCTGACTGCAACCTCTGAGGTTATTTTTCAGGCTTCTGGAAGATAACTCGATTCTAGTTTGTGGTTTTGAATTTTAAATAGATAACTTCTTTGGGCTCCTATTTTGCCTTCCAGCTATTGATACCATGATTCCAAAACATAACAGTGGTTAAAAGAATCATAACCAGATACAGGGCAGGTAAGTTAAAAACTAACGGAGTGCGCATACACACGCATAAGGTGCATACACACGCATAAGGTTCATCCTCACCCCACTCCCCAATCCAAAAGTAGTACATGAGGAGAAAGTTTGCTAGTCTTTGTTCTCTGCAGCAGTTGCTGTTACTAACCAGGAAAGAAGTTAACTTAGATGATATACAATTTGCTCTTCATTGCACCAAAAGCCCCTTCCACTTACCAACATTTGCAGCAATTCTCCAGTTTCTTAATAAACGGGATGGACCTAACTCAAATCGGGCTCCTCGCCCTGATTGAGTCTGGTATCCATTTATGTAAGAATCAGCCCTCTAAATAGCCTTTTCAGGAGCTGGGACGCCCTTTTTCCTCTCTCTCTGCCGCAGGTCTCACCCTTCGCCGGGTCTGCCTCATTTCAGATATTTCTACAACTCATTCCTGAATCATGCCTGACGACAAATTTCGCAGAATTTGTTAAGCCAAGAGATAACCTCAGGTGAGTTGACCTGATGGCATTTGTGCTCAGAAAGAAATGTAATAAGTTTATCAGCCAAACCCGATATCCGAAATTAGACACTAGTCCCCTGCCCGAGGCCCCGCTCTCAGTCTCGGGACTAGCGGCGCGGAGCCGGGCGGAGGCGGGGCGACCGAGGCGCGCCCCAACCAGCCGCTCCCTCCCCGGCCCGCGGCTGCTCCTCCCACCGGCCCCACGCGGGTACCTGGCGGCGGCCGCAGCAGCGGGCGGACTGGGGACGGCGCTGCGCGGCGTCACGCAGCTGGGTGGGAGAACCGGCAGGTGACATCCCGGCTGCCGCCTCCCATTTTCCAGCTTGGTCGGCGACAGGGGCAGCAAGGGCTGCTGTCAGGAGCTCTGCGCTCGCGCCGCCGTCCGCCCCCGCTGCCTGCTCTCGCGCGCGCCAGGCGCCTTGGCTCCGCTCTCCACGGGGTGAGTGCGGGGTGAGTGCGGGGCGCTGGGTCCGCAAACTGGAGCCAAACTTTTCCTGGGCGCGAGGAGAGATGGGGGGCGGGAGAGAGACCCCAAGAGCAGGTTGTCGGGAGCAGTCAGAGGGAGGAACTTGGGCTCGGCACACGGGGAGTAGGATCCGAGTGTGGGAGACTGGGGGAGCCTGGCCAGGCCTCTCTGCGGCTCGGATGGGGGTGGGGTGTTCGGAAGTTTCCGCACCACGGCCTGAGGTGCGGAGGGCAAAGGCCCTTACCCACTAGAGGGCGTGGCCGCCGAGTTCACCTGCGCCCTCCGTGCGAGCGTCCCCGCCGCCCCTAGAATCCTAAAGGGACGGTGGGCCCCGGCCACTCCAGGTTTTGTGTAACTCCCCCCTCTCCCCCGCCCCAAGCGCTTCCACGAGGCGCGGGCGCTGCTGTTCCGGCCGGATGGGCAGAGGCGTTCGCCGGTGGCACTGGGAGAGAGAAGGACCTGCTCGACCTTGGCCACGGAGGTCACTTTCCCAGCTCCGGATATGGCCTCGCTAGCAACCCCCTAGAATTCCCGAGCCCCTTTCTTCCTGCTTTCTTCCCTTCTGGGGCACTTTTTTGTCCTTGAGGCCGGAATGAAATTGAAGCGATGCTTTTGCAGCGGGGCACTGCTTCTTTGGCTCCCGGAGCTGCATCCTGCCCTGGCGGCTGCTGGCCGAGGAAGTGAGTGATGAGTACAGAGCAGTGGAACAGGTCGTGCCAGACATGGAAATGGGAAAGCCTGTTGTTTCACCTTCCAAGGTAGTGTTCGTTACGAAATGGGCCTCTACCCAGATCAGTCAGCTCTGATTCAAACTTACCGGATGCGTAGACAGCGCTCTTTGGAGTTCCCTGGTGAGCTGAGACAGGAAGGGTCCGGTCTCTACCCGGTATAGCTCCCTGTGTGGTTGGGGAAACTAGTCCCACAGCGACTTAAGAATAGTTTCGGTGAGCCACACCTCTTCCTTCTTGCTGAGATAGCCATCGGAAAGCGTTTTCACTTAACCTTGTACTCGCCCATAAGTCTTTATTTCACTCACTTTTATTGCTTAACTGCTGTGAAAGTCATGGATGCTTTGTGGCTGCCCCCATCTTCTTACTTTTCACTTATTAATTCCCTTTGTAGTTTCTGCTCCTACCTCAGGCCAAAAATTGTTTCCCCCAAGGTCACTGAGGACTAAAAAAAAAAAGTCTTTTTCCTCCAATGGCAGGTATTTATCGAGTTCTTTACATGCAGGGAACTGTTCTAAGAACTCGAATTAACTCTTAATCCTCCCATTGATCCTGTGAGGTAAATGATATTATTATCCTTATTTTGGGGGTGAAAAACTGAGACACAGTAACTTGCCCAAGGGCACACAAGTAGCAGGAGGGGATTCCAACTCAGAGGCTGTGGTCCAGCGCTGGGGCTGTTAACCACTGTGCATATTGCCTCACCTGCAGGTCCTTTCTTTGTCTTGATTTTCCTAAGTACTGTGTTGTGTCAAGCATCACTCACCAGGCTCTCTTTCTCAGGTCCCTCTTTTCCTTCTTGAGTGGCTTTGTACTAGTTTAGGTTCTTCTTTTTAAGATTTCATAGAACTTTGTTACTTCAGTTATCACCTCTACTTATCCGGTTTGAGATTCTGTATTTTCCATGTGTCTTACTCAGTCTGAGAGTAGCATCTCTTACTCAGTACATATTGTAATATTCCATTTGGACTTGCCCTGCTTTGCCCCAAAGCATTTCTAGTTGACATCATTTCTATCAGGAGCCCCACCATTATCCTAGTCACCCAGACGCCAAACTCTTCAACCACGAAATCTCTTTTGTTGAACTTTTCTCTCGTCTCTTCCTTCTAGCCTTCAACAGCCTCACCTCCTCCCCATTCTCTCTTCACCAGTCTCGCTCCACCTCACCACCAAACATGCGTTTATTACTTAGCACATGTCATTTTCTATTGTTTTTATTGTCTTTTATAAATGCTTATGTCCACGAAAAGATTGTAAACAACTTAGGATATTACATCTTCAGGTCTTAAACTAGCAGTTGCTTGAAAAATGTTTGCAGAATATGATCAATTTAAATTAAGGTAGCATAGATCAGGTGGGTTTGATGATGGCAGAATACTTTGAAATTTTTAAGCCAGGTTTTACAGGATGTTAAAGATTTTGCATTGGTAGACTTGGGGGAGCTGGCAGGCCTTGTAAAAGAGGAGGAGAAAAGCCTCTGCCAACTCCATTCTGGCTAAACATTGCACTCAGATGTGTAATGAAATAGGACCATATCGGCAGAGAAGCATGAATCCTAACTTTACCTTAGCAAAACAAGATATGAAAGCACAGTGCTACAAAAAAACACCATTTTTATTGAAAAATATAACATACTTAAAAGTGTGCAAAGCATAAATGAAGCGATTACCACAGTAGATATGTTTGGCGATATGACTGTCTTATTCTGGCAGTAGATATAATAATTGGATGAGACAGCAGATAGGCCAAATAGAAATCTTTCTCCCAAAACGTCTGCATAAGATGTGAGCCTGGATTAATCCCAAGAGGCATTGTCAAGAAAGAATTGGCTTTGCTTGGGGAGGTTTGAAGTGAGGAGAAAAGACTGGAAGTAGGTACTAAAACAATGAGGTTAGGGAGCCAAGAAGAGAATTCTGACCCACTGAGAATAATTCTAATACAACGAATATTTTTGCCATTTTACCTTTGTCTCCCTTATCTTTTTCTATGCATGTTTTCCTATATCGCTCCACATAGTCTTTTAGTATTCTGTTTTCCATATACTATATTATAAGCATTTTTCATCTTATATAATTTCCAAAAGTCCTGTTGTTTATGTTATATTCCAGTAATTACAATATGATTTACTTATCAAATCCTCTATTTTTGGACAAGTATATTAGCAACAGATTATAAACAACCTAAGTTACAGTAATACTTATCTTTCCAGAGAGATATATCATTGAATAAATTGGAGTTTCTTTGTGATAGTGTTGCAGAAGTAGAATTACTTTGTCAATAAATATGGTAACTTTTATATTTCTTAATACAGATTTCTAAAAGAAATTTTAAAAACAGTGGATGTGATATGCCTACTTTTTTTCCTCTGAAGTAGCAGCAATTCACTTCAATAAGAACAGTATTATTAAACTACTTTTGCATGTTGGTACTGTGTCAGTTTCCTAGAGCTGCTGTAACAAAGCACCACAAACTATGTGGCTTAACACAACAGAAATTTATTGTCTCACAGTTCTGGAAGACAGAAGTCTGAAATCAGGGTGTCAACAGTGTTGATTCCTTCTGAGAGCTTTGAAGGAGAATCTATCTGTTCCATGCCTTTCTCCTAGCTTCTGGTGACAGCGACTGTCATTGGCTTGTAGACATTATATTCCAATATCTGACTCCATCTTCACATAGTGTTCTCCTTGTGTGTCTGTCTGTCTTCACATGGCCATTTTCTTATAAGGACACCAGTCATATTAGATTAAGGTATGACCTCATCTTAACTAATTACATCTGTAAAGACCCAATTTCTAAATAATGTCACATTCTGAGGCCCTGGGGGTTGGGATGTCAGCATATTTTGGGGCGGGGGGAGGGTCACAATTCAGCCCATAACCAGACTGGTAGACATTGGGATGTACATAAAAGAAAGCCTCTGTTCTTAAGTAATTGATAGTTGAGTTGAAGAAAAGACTTTTCCTAATTTGTTTGTCTCTTCTCCTTCAAGTGCAAAAATCAGTTTAAAGATACAGAAGAATGCTATTTACCAATTGTGGAGCATTCGTAAATGCGATAGCTTGTTGAATTGAGACATAATCTTGAATTTCAATAATACACATCATATAGCTTGGAAAGAAGGATGCCATAAACATATATTTAGAGAAGAATCTATCTTATATGTGTTTCTGTGACTCATCCAATTTGGACAAATTATAAAAAAGTTGAAAACTAATGCAAATTTGGCATTTATAAGATTGGTCTAAAAAAATTGACACACAGGCCATGAACACCAGCAGCCCAGCTTCTTTGTCTCCTTTACAATAAGGTAATAGAGCCAAATCTACTCCAAATTAGGGGTTTTCAGAAACTGCATATTCAAAAAACATTTGAGTGTCAGCTTTGTGTCAGGCAGGCTGCTAAAGCCAATCCAAGGCTGTGTGGGTGAGGAAGGCAAACAGTAACAGCACAGTGTGATGAACGATAATTAACAAAGACAGGGTGTTGGGAAAGCCAAGCAGAGTAAGGCAAACAAAGTTGTCCTGAGGTGAAAGAAGGCAGAGTGGGAGTTAGGGTAGCAGAGAAATGGGATGAGGGTGGAAAACCAAACTTAGGCCTAGAGAATGTCGGTATCATCAGAGATTTGGAAGTACTGCAAAGTCATTGCAGAGGAGGGTGTGAGATGAGCTTGCCTAAGCATGCATGGGCCAGGATCCTGAGAGCCTTGTTTGACCTACTAAAGATTTCTAATTTTATCCTAAAGTTAGTGGAGAGCCATTGGAGGCCTCTAAGAAGGGAAGGGACCTGTTAAGATTTGTATTTTAAACACACCCCTCTGACATTTACAGCTTCACCTCTCTGAAACTTCTTCTGTTAGAGGTTCTGTCTCATTTCTCTCTCTGATCTGTCTCATAGGTCATTTCTCTCTCTGATCTGGAAAAGACAGCTACCTTCATTGTTTACCTTAGATATTTTGATTATGCTCAGTTTGCGTAGCAATTTTGGAATAGAAAATAAACTCCATGGGTGTCCTCTGTGCCACATGTTTATAGAATGCTTATGCCTGCACTTAAATTTTGAACCTTTTGTTGACAATCATGAGGTGAAAAGTTTTGGCATTTTTTAAATATCAGTAATAGTTTCAGGAAGATAATTTACATGCATTTTCTCATGAATCCTCTGAAGCCAGCAAGGTGTGCACCATTATCCTCATAGTAGGCATGGGTACAGAAAAGAAGAAAGGTGCTCTGGTAAAGAAAGCGGAATGGGTACTCAGCATATACTGTTAGAAGTATGCAGCCAAGATTTAAACCCAGGTGTAATTACAATGTTTAGGCTGTTTCCATTCTGCATGCTAACTCTGTGGGTTGATGTTTTAGAGCGTGTCAGAGATTCTAGGGCTCTGATATCATATGATAGTTTTGTGTGGGTGTAAGGGCAACCATAAATATAAACCTGACTTAGACTCTTTAGGGCGAGTGATAGAAATGTGAGAACTAGAAAAAGAGGATTTGCTAGCAGTCCCTCACCTAAGCAGTCCCTTCCTTCTGTCCCACATCTCTGGGTTTTGTCTTAATAGCACACTTGTGATTTGTTTGTTTGTTTCTTTTTTTGTGATTAAATGATATAATGGTACATAATCAACTCCTACTTCTTATTTTAAATTAGGCTTTTAGCATCCATGTAACATTTAAGTTTATTTTAATAATGTAAGCCCATATGTAGAAACTAGAGCTGGTTCTTACCTCCCTTAAATGACTTCCATAAAAATCGTAAGCAAAAATACATAGTATAGCATTAGTTAGAGTCTATTAAACTTGATACATTTTTTCGTGCTACTAAGCTGACAAGTTGTATCGAGCAAAATAAAACTTATTCTAGATTCAAATACTAATTATAGAAATACGTTATTTTCTAAACCTTTATAAGTTAGTGAAAAATGACTGAACTTATAAAATGAGAAAAATAAAAGTACATTTTATAATAATAGCATTTACTGAACACTTGCTGTATGCTGAACATTTTTGAAGTTCCTAAATTGCCCCACCCCATCCTTCTCTGTAAGTAACAACATTATTTACTCCTTATACTTTACTGTAGATTATGTTACTCCTTATACTTTACTGTAGATTATGAATGGAACAAAGATCACGCCTCCCCCATTTTACAGGTGAGAAAACCGAAGCTCAAAGCAGGGCAATGATATACCTAGTCCTGAGACCCGTGTGTTATAAAACCTAAGCCTGGACCACGACTAGAAGTGTGAAAGAAGACAAATACACTGTCTTAGCAAAGATGACTAAACTAGCCAGCCCAAGCCATAGCTATCTCATCTAACAACTCTTCCCTGTCTTCATTCTCAAACCTGAGTTCTTCATCCCCTTCAGATGACCATCTAAGGATCCCACGGAAGAAGCATTTGTGGGTCTGGGTAAGAGTGAGGTCAAAGCAGAGTTAGTGCCTACTGCTTTGCTGGGCACCCCCTAAAAAATCTGTCAGCCCCCAGCCTTTGGTCTTCATCACTTCATCAGTAGACAGAGCAAAGATAGGCTGTTGGCCATCTCCTTATTAACAGGCAAATGTGTGCTGCAGCTGCTGCTACTACTGTTTCTCCTCGTCTTTCTTTGCTTTTATATGTCGTGAAAAAAATCTTTTGTAAGCAAAAGGTTAGTTCTTATTGCAACCCTCTGTGATATGTTCTCTGAACTTATTTCTAGAGACCAAAAATCTGAAACTCCAAGAAATGTAAGTGATTTTTGCCTAGATCGCCTGGGTGGTGAGTAGCAGACCTGAGTCTAGAATACCGATATTCTGTCTATACACCCTACCACTTACTACATGTGGCCTTAGAGTCTCTTTTCTCATCTTTGGAGAAAAAGAATGGAGTAGGGCAGATAACATGATTGTGAAAGGTTGGTATATGATAGTATATAATTTACATTCCACTTCTGCACCCCCCACTAAAAAAAGTTTGAAATGCTCACCATAAATAAAGATCCAAGCATAGAAGGGGAAAATCTAGGTAATGTAGTTATGATAAATGGAGCACTAAATTTTAACTGCTAGCTGGGCGCTCATATTCAAAGCGTAAGAGAATGTTTCCACAACTTTAATGGTTTGGTTTTTAACTATTAAACATAAATTTGTAAGGTAGTAATTTTTTCCCCTAGAAATGAATTGTAAACTAGATTTATCTAGTAGGTTCTTATAAAGAGGATCTTGAATTGCTTCATGTATAATACTTTGAATGACAATTTTTCTAAAGATGCAGAGATATTCTTTAAGTTAATATCAGTTTTGGTAACTCATTTATTATGGACATTAATGAAGGTAATGTCTAAATGCATTTCTCCAAGGTCTCCAGGACTAGATTAATAAAGTGTAGGTTTTTATAATGATCCACAATAACAACTGACATTAGGTGGAGCAGGACCTCGTTAACCTGAGCTTGGTCTATAGATAAACTTTGAAAAGTCCATAAACTCTCTAAAACATCAAATTTATGTATTTATGTACTCTCTAGGGAAGAGGTCCATAGCACCATAGTCTCAAAGGTTGAAAACTATTGAGGAAAGACATGAAATAATATATGTAAGATGCTTAATAAAATTTAACTTAACCGTATGTATGAAAAGGATTAGCCTTTAATGTTAATGTTAGAATTAGTCATATAATGTGGACATGAACCAACTATGTAGACTTTATCCATGCTATAAGGACACAATTAGCACAGATAGTTAGAGCCTAGAAAAGAGATATAACTCTCTTATAATCTCAATCCCATCACCTTTCAAACATAACCTCCCACCCCATGCCCATACACTGCTTAGAGAAGGCTTATCCGTTCGTCCTTTCAACAGATGTTTGTGTCTGTCATGTTACAGGCACTGTCCCAGGTGCTAGAGAGGTAACAATGCCCCAAACAGAAAAAGATCCTTGCTCCCAAGGAGCTTATATTTCTAAGTGTTATGGAGGAGTGGGGAGAACATAAGATAAACAAATATATATAGAATATTGATCAAATATATATATAAAAATATATATAGTGATGAAAAGTGCTATGGAGAAAAATAAAGCAACGAAGATAGGAAAGCTCATGGTGGTGGGGGTGGCAAAGGTGACATTTTAGCAGAGAACTGAAGAAAGTAAAGCTGTAGCCATGGCACATGTCTGCACGAAGAGAACTCCCTGTTGTAAGCAACACCTCTGATAAGGGCCTAATATCCAAAATATGCAAAGAACTCATATGACTCAATAACAACAACAACAAAAAAAAACAAATGATCCAATCAAAAAATGGGCAGAGGACTTGAACAGACACTTTTCCCAAGAAGACATACAAAATGGCCAACAAATATTTGAAAAGGGACAGTGGTTTCAAATGCTTTGAGGCAAGAGCATTTTCAGTGTGTTCAAGCATGGGCAAGGAGCCCAGTGTGGCTAAAGCTAAGTAAGAAAAGTGAGAAGGAAACGTCAGAGAGGTAGTCGGGACCCAGATCAGGTAGGGCCTTGTAGCCCATTATTGGAACTTCGACATAGGCACACTTTAAGCAGAGAAGTGACATGATGGGTGTTTTTCAAAAATTTGTTTTTTTTTTTCTTTAATGTAAAAAATACATTGAAGAGGGATAAAGGTGAAATAAGGGACGCCAGTTGAGAGACTGTTGCAGTAATTTAGGTCAGAGAACAGTGACTTGGACTATCGTTAGAATGAAGAGTGGTTGGATTCTTGAATATATTTAGAAGATAGAGTTGTCAGGATTTGTGATGGGCTTAATGTAGGAATGAGAGAAATGGAGGTATTCTCCCATATTCAAAGTTACTACATGTCTGGATGGACTGGCCAGAATTCCCCTGCCTTCCCATTGCCACATCTGAATCAAACTGTTACTTTTCACTTCCATGGAAAAATAAAACAAAACTCTCCTTTTTTGAATGCCTCTCTCTCAAACTTTGCTCTCTCTGCCTTTCTTTTTCTTTTCCTTTTTTTTAATTTTTAATTAAGTTTATTGGGGTACCATTGGTTAGTACAATTATATAATTTTTAGGTGTACATTATCATTTGACGTCTGCATATTCTATTGTGTGTTTACCACCCAAAGTCCAGTTTCCTTCAGCTACCATATATTTGATCCCCTTTACCCATTTCGCCTTCCCCCTAAATCCTATATTTGACCCCCCTTATCCCGTCTACCTCTCCCCTCCTCCCCCACTCCATTAGTAACCACTTGTCTATAGTCCTCTGGTAACCACTAGTCTATAGTCTATGTCCATGAGTCTGTTTGTTTGTCCTGCTCATTTGTTGCTTTTAGGTTTATATCCCACTTATAAGTGATATCATGTGATTTTCAACTTTTTCTGTCTGGCTAATTTCACTTAGCATGATTATCTCGAGGTCCATCTATGTTGTTGCAAATGGCATTATTTCATCTCTTCTTATGGCTGAGCAATATTCCATTGTATAAATGTACCATAGCTTCTTCATCCAATCATCTATTGTAGGACACTTCAGTTGCTTCTATGTGCTGGCCACTGTGAATAATGCTGCTATGAACATTGGTGTGCAGATATCTTTTCAGATACGAGTTTTCAAGTCTTTGGGGTAAATACCCAGCAGAGGGATTGCTAGATCATATGGTAGATCAATTCTTAGTTTTTTGAGGAACCTCCATACAGTTTTCCATAGTGGCTGTACCAATTTGCAGTCGCATCAGCAGTGCATAAGTGTTTCTTTTACTCCGCATCCTCTCCAACATTTATTATTACTTGTCCTGTCGATTATAGCTATTGTAACAGGTATGAGATGGTATTTCATTGTGGTTTTGATTTGCATTTCCCTAATAGCTAGTGATGTTGAGCATCTTTTCAAATATTTGTTGGCCATTTTGTATGTCTTCTTGGGAAAAGTGTCTGTTCAAGTCCTCTGCCCATTTTTTGATTGGATCATTTGGTTTTTTGTTGTTATTGAGTCATATGAGTTCTTTGTATATTTTGGATATTAGGCCCTTATCAGAGGTGTTGCTTGCAAATATATTTTCCCATTAAGATGGTTGTCTCTTTACCTTGTTGATGATTTCTTTTGCTGAGCAGAAGCTTTTTAGTTTGATGTAGTCCCATTCATTTATATTAGCTTTTACTCCCCTTGCTTTTGAGGCCAAATTCATAAAATCCTCTTTAAGTCCAAGGTCCTTGAGTTTAGTTCCCATGTTTTCTTTGATGCATTTTATTGTTTCAGGTCTTATGTTTAGGTCCTTAATCTATTTTGAGTTAATTTTGGTGTGTGGTGATAGACAATGGTCTAGTTTCATTCTTTTTCAGGTGGCTTTCCAGTTTTCCCAGCACCATTCATTGAAGAGGCTTTCTCCACTGTATGTTTTTGGCTTCTTTGTTGAAAATTATTTGCCCATATAAATATGGGTTTACTTCTAGACTCTTGATTCTGTACCACTGGTCCCTGTGTCCGTTATGCTGCCAATACCATGCCGTTTTGATTACTGTCTGTCTCTGCCTTTCTTAATCCTCTTACCATTTTCCTCTTCAGTCTCATGTGCCTGTGGCCTTAGCCATCTGACTCACCCACCTCTCCATCCCCACACGTACTGTAGCTCTGGGAGATTTCAAAGCCTTTTCAGAGAGTAGCCTTGTCAGACAAAGTTCGTTGTCTGACCCAACTATGATAACCTCTGCCACACTAACCACCTGCTTTCATAGCCAGTCTTTGGGCCTTGTCACCTGGGAATGTACCAAGAAGGAATCATTAGCTCTCATATCCCATGCTCAAACCACAGCCTCTGGCTTTTCAGCAATCTTATACCTTCTTCTCTTTTGGAGAGATCTTAGTTTTCCCTCAGTCTTTCAGCTCTCTACTTGTCTGACTTCCACATTTAACTGGCAAAGCCCTAACTCCAAATTAACCCTACGGTTGTCCTCTGCATCTCTACTCAGGCAGCTGAACAGTCTTGTGGAAAGCAGAGTGAAATGGTAAATTGATACCTATCTATTCATGGTTTCCTGTCTCCACTAAACTCTGACCATCATTAATTAATCCAGTGACTCTCAACCCTGGCTGCATGATAGAATCTTCTGGGAACTTTGAAAAACCCCAGTGCTAGGGCTGGTCAGGGTGAGTAAATCTGAAATTTTAAGTACTTAAGCAGCAGCAGTTCTTAGTGTTCTCCAGGTGATTTCAATGTGTAACCAAGACTGAGAACCACTGCCTTAAACTTGTCCTTGAAGAGTTTTTATTTTTCATTCTTCTTAAAAACTATCCTATTTTTTCCACAACTCTCTAAAAACCCCCTAAGAACCCCATTTTATAAACTCTTAGCAATTGACCTGACCTCCCGTATTGCTAGAAAAATCGAAGCTTTTGTTGATGAATCTCTTAAATTTTTGTCCCCATTTAGTCAACTAAACACTTAACTGGGGCCTAGTTTGAGCACGCGTTGTGCTAGACATTGAGCACAATGTCTAGATATGTGCTAGACATCTAGACATAGAGTGGTGAACAGGGCAAACAAAGCCCGTGCCTTCCTAGAGCTTACAGCCTAGTGCCACATGTAGGCATGCAGATTTGGCAACTACAGAACATGTTAAGTGCAATGGTGAGGCAATAAGGTATTATTGCAGCACATTGGAAGGTCCCTAATCCATACCTGGGCCCTGGCTTTCTTATTAACTCATCTATGTCCCACCCTCCTTTCTCTCTTCCCCTCTTGGAAGATGAAGTGTCACCTTGCTCCAGTGGAGCAAGAGCACCTCTTTGCAGGCCTGTCTCTCTCCTCTCCATTTTTCCTCCAGACCTTCGTTTGTCGTTCCTCCTGTTTCTGATACTTCATCCTCTCACAACGAAAATATTTAAGGTTTTACCAAAAGTGATAAAGCTTGATTTTGTACCTCCTTCCTCTTTTCTAGCCTTTACAAGCGGGCCTCTTGAGACTGACCTGTTCAGTGTCTTTTGTTTTTCACTTGCCTTTATATTTTGGCTTCTGCTTCATCACTCTATTTATCTTTTCTCTCCTAAGTCACAGGGGCTTCCAGGTTCACTTAAGTTGGTGGAGAGCATTCACCCTGTCACACTGGACCTCTCTGTGCATTTGACTATATTCATCACTCACTCTGTCTTTAGAATTTGCCCCACTTTTGTTTTTGTGATTCTGCATGTATTCACTTTGTGTCTTTTTGACTTGTCCCTTTGCATCTCCTTTGTAGGATTCCTGACCTCAGCCTACCCTTCAATGATGTTATTATTCTAGGGGTTGTCCTTAGACCACAATTTTTTTTTCATTCATTCATTATTGTAGTTTTAATCATCATCTAGATGTGAAAGCTTCCAAAATCCATATTTTTAGATACCTTGACCTTCCTCCCAAGTGCCTGCTGGATATCTGTATCTGAATCACACTGAAATTTGTGAAATCACTTCTCCTTAAGCCTGTCCCATTTTCTTTGTTCCTTATTTCATCCGGTGTCACCGACATGTACATAGTCACCCAAATCAAACCACAAACTTTACTCGTGCTATCATCCCCTTGTCCCTTTATCCTGTTTAGTGATTCACCCGGCCCTTCTCATATAGCCTCATAAATGTTTCTTGGCTTTGTGTCTACGACTACACATTCCAAACTCTCTCTGCCCTTGTTGGGTCCTTTAAGTATTTCTCATTGGGATGATTGCAGTTAAATCCTAGTTGGTCTCCCGGCCCCCTTCACCTTCATCCTTCACACAATTAGGTTACAACACTGGTTTAAAACCCATCAGGGGCTCCTCTGCCTATAGCTAAGGCCTGCAGACTCTGCACTGAGGAGGTGCTTTGGGGTAAGCTTGGGGGATCAAGGTGGTAGGACTCTGGCAGAACTGTCTGGTTGAGCTCTTTTACATAAGTATGCATCTGCATAATATGGCCCCTTTTGAAAGCTTCCCATTGCCTGTGCAATATTTTTAAAATATCTTTTCTCACTATGCCTCATTTGCAGTCCTCCTTCAATGCGTTTGCGCATCCTGTTACCCCAAAGTGCTTAGTTCCTATCAGTCACTAAAAAGTAGCTCAGTTCTCACATATTTCAGGAATCTTTTTATCATTCATATATTTATGAATTTTTTCACTGATATTTATTAGACATCTGCATTGTCTCAGGCAGCCAACAACATCCCAAAAAGTATAAGATGAGAACATACCTGAGTGCATTAGAGCAGTGCTCCTCAGAATATCTGTGGTGGTGGACCAGTTAGAGTTTTTGTTTGTTTGTTTTTGCTCTATCATGGACAATAAGTAGTCCTGTCACACATGCTTAAAATGCAGTTTGCACCACATGTGACTCACCACACAAATTCAGCAACACCCAAACTGGTCTATACCTTGTTTAATAAGTATCACATACTTGGATGTCATAGCAATGTCAGTTAGCCATAAACATTTCTAAATGCTTACACTCAATTTCTGGATTGTCTTGTGCCAGACTGGTAATAAACCATCTGTACAACAACATCAGTCCACAGGCCACCTTTGAATAACACCACACTAGAGGGTTTGCTGTAGATGCCATGGTAGGAGAGGGGACAGTTTACATCAGGAGCTCAGAAGAGACTAGACACTTTTCCTGAATGGTTGAGCTTACTATAATGGGAGAAGAAACCCTGTTTGAGGAAGGCGAAATGTTAAAAAATGAGATCTGCTTATGAGCCCGGTGGACAAGGCTTTTTAACCAGAAGAAATTGGAGCAAAGAGAGAGGAAAGATGGAGCGGCTTGGGACTGCTAAGACTAAAATAGAGAAAGGAGGCTGCTATGGGGTAAGAGATGAGGCTGGAGAGCCAGATGGGGTTAACTTTATTCTAATTCAGCACATAATTTCCAAGAATCAACTATGTGCTGGATCCTTCCTAAGCACTGGGATTAGAAGCTAAGCAGAGACAGTTTTTGCCCTGGTAGAGTTTAAAAGTGTTGCTAAGGGTAGCCAAGGAGATAGACTTTTACCATAGGCAGTCTTCAAAGGATTTTGAGCTAAAGTATGGCATGATCAATTTAATCCTTGAAAAGGTGTTGCCGATGGACTGTGGAAAACAGAAGGCTATTGAATCAAGAAATTTAGTTGAGAGGTCATTAGAATAATCTAGATAAGATTAGGATCAGGAAGTAGGAACTAAGGGCTGGGGGAAGATATGAGGGTGAGGGAAAGAGAAAAGGACTTTTAAGAGAAATATTATTAGGGTGATATAAATCACCGGTCTCAAGGGGATCAATGGCATTTAAGATGGTTTGCAATTTCTGACTTGTGCGGAGGTTGATGGTTCAATTCATTGGTAGAAGGGGAAGAGATGAGAAGTGATAAGCATCTGACTATGTCACACCAGTTAGATGACTCCTGTCTATTCCTGTAGTGTGTTGTGATAACCTCTATCATAGAATTATTCAATATGTTTCTGTGCTTGAGAAGTGATAAGCATCTGACTATGTCACACCAGTTAGATGACTCCTGTCTATTCCTGTAGTGTGTTGTGATAACCTCTATCATAGAATTGTTCAATATGTTTCTGTGCTTGAGAAGTGATAAGCATCTGACTATGTCACACCAGTTAGATGACTCCTGTCTATTCCTGTAGTGTGTTGTGATAACCTCTATCATAGAATTGTTCAATATGTTTCTGTGCTTGAAAATGTGAACCCACTTGTCTATCGTAAACACTTGACATGTGGAACAAGCTCAACAAATGGTTCTTAAACTGAACAGAAAGATAAAGTATTAGTTTCCTATTGCTGCTGTAACAAATCAGCACTCACTTAGTAGATGAAAACAACACAAATTTATTACCTCACAGTTCTGTAGGTCAGAAACCTAGGTTGTCAAGGGTGATGGCTCTGCTCTGTGTTTCACGTGGTGCTGGCTCTCTGGACTCTTATTGGAGGTCTCTAGAAAGAATCTCTTTCCAAGTCCACTCAAGTTGCCGGCAGAATCCAGTTCCTTGTTGCAGGAGTGAGGTCCCTGTTTCGTTGCTGGCTGTCAGCCAGGGACTACCCTCTCTCCAGTCCTTGAACATGGTACAGGGAATACCGTGTGTGTGTGTGTATATACGTATATATGTTTAATGAAGTAGCTTTACCTATGCTGCTATGGAATAATTGCTAAAATATATAAATAAGACAGTTACAAGATAAATACTTCTCATCTCAGAGCCAGCAACAATGCACTAAATCATCATGCTTCAAATCCCTCTGTCTTCCTCTTCTGCCACATTTCTCACAATGAGAGACAGCTCTCTGTTTGTAAGGGCTCATGTGATTACACTGGGCCCACCTGGATAATCTAGGATAATCTCCCCTGTTTTAAAGCCTGTAGTCTCATTTACATCTATAGAGTCCCTTTGCCATGTAACATAGTCACAGATTACAAGGATTAAGGCATGGACATTTTTGGTGGGGGAGAATTATTTTGCCTCCCATGGTAGCATTTATCCACCAAGTCATGTAAGGATTATGATCATGGTTCTTAAACACATATTTCAGCACCTCCCATTTGTACAAGGATGCACAAAGAGACTAAGGCTTGTACATCAGAAGGTAATGGGAGCAGAGGAAGATCATGCTCTTCGACTTGTACTCTTTCTTCTGACCATCCAATTATTCATCTGTCCCATCTATCTCATCCATTCACCCACTCAATTAGTTACTCATTCATTCATAAACATTCAAATACCTGCTTTGTTTTAAGGGTCTATGCTAGGTTGGGACATGAGAGAGGGAGAGTTAGAATGATAAATAACACCTGCTTTTTATCAGCTCATTTTTCATATTTTGAGGTCTACATCAAATTTTCTTAAATCTTTCTACTGATGAGTTTGGTTTGTGTTGATGCTGTTTTCTTCCCTGCTAGTGAATGATATGTTTTTAATATGCTATGGCTTCAAACCCTGTACCAAGGACTCAGTAAATGTATGTAATACTTGGTTCACTCCCTTCCATTTGTAGCCATTAAAATTTAGGAAACATTAATAGATATATATAACTGTTGTTTTACTGTTTAACTACATTCAAATAAGTAACAAGGGTTACCGATTTTTTATCAGTCTTTCCAGAGACATTCTGTACATAGATAAGGATGTATTTAACCTTATTTACATAATTAATGCCAGGAAATATTGTGCCTGGCATTAATTAATATATTTTAGCAACAATTCTATAACAGGATAGGTAAAGCTACTTCATTTTTTTTTATAACCATACAGCATTCCCTGCTATGAATATGCCAGTTTATTAACGTCTCACATTTGTAGATATTTGGAGAGTTTCCTTTTCTTTTGTTATTAAAAGACTGTATAACAAATCCTGTACATTCACCATGCAAGTATCAAGTACACACATAGGGCATTTGCATTGCAACAGATTGCCAAATCACTCCCACCAAATAATATTCTCACCAGCAATGTGTGAGAGTGCCTGTTTCTCTACACCTTGGCCAACAATGTATGTTATCAAAATTTATAGTCTTTGCCAATTTGATAAGTAAAATAATATTTCACTCTAGTTTGAATTTCCATTTATCACATTGCTGAGTAAGGTTGGGCATTTTCTTTGTATATTCTTTAGAGTTATTTCTATTTTTTTTTTCTATAAACTGTTCATGTCTTTTATCTTTTTCTCTGTTAGATCGTTGGCTTTTTTCTCGTTAATTTATTGGCAGTCTTTATATATTAAGGAAATTAGCTCTTTGGGTTATGAGATAGATGCATGCAATTTTCTTTCTGTTTGATTTGTTTTTTGACTGTATACTTAGGCTTTTAACACACAAACATTTAATTTTAGGTAGGCATATTTAATTAACCTTTAAATCTTTGACTTGGGTGCTCTATGTCATGGTTAGTAAGGCCTTCCTCGTTTCACTATTATAAAATAATTATCTCAATTTTCACCAAGTATTTTTAACTTTTTATTGTGAAATAATTATAGATTCACAGAAAATTGCATAGTACAGAGACATACTGTGTATTCTTCACTCAGTTTCCACCAACCAGAATATGTATTTTTATAGTTATATTTTTTACATTTAAATTTTTGATGCATCTGAAATTTATTTTGATATAAGATATGGATTCCAATTTATTTTTTCCCCATCGGTTACCCATTTGTCCTAACATTATTTATTGAATAACTCATATTTTCCTAGCAATTTTAAGTGCACTTGTATCAATCATGTGCTAAATTCCTGCATATACTGGCTAATTTTTTAAATATTTAAAGTATCACCACTTGAAGAGAAGCTGAACTGTCAGTGTATATTTTTACATGTTGAGATGACCAGTGTTGGCCTTGTTTCAAAATCCTATTATAGTGGGATTTGGCTCATGGTCTAGAATTGACTGTGTAATGGTGTGAGTTGTGCTGGGTATAGATGAATAACATTTATTGCTTGGCTTCCAAGAGTTCATCCTAGCTTATTATTCCCAATCTATTAAGGTAAAGCCTTTAGACTATGTAATGCTTAAGGTTAACCATGCAATTAATCCTCACAAAACCATTCTGAGAGACATATTGTATTATCCCCCATTTTGTATGTAAGAAATAGAGATTCGGAAAGATTAAAATTACCCAGACCTCAGGTCATAAAGCAAGATGGCAGAGTTCAGACTGTTTTTGGCCTTGTAATTAGTATTACCCCACACTATATTTAAGGATATACCTCAAATCTGTCCGAGACATCTCTTAACTCCATTGATCTGAGAAAAAAACCACCATTAATTTCTCAGCTACAACATAACTCCACTGTTCCATCTCTTCTTTAGCCAGCGTAAAGGCTTTCACCATTTTTAGTTCCTGCTTTTTAATGAAAAAGTTAAACAAAGACAGATGTCTTATCTGCTTATTTAGTTACCTGAATTTAGGGGGTTGTTTTGGATAATTTTAAATTCTTTCCTGCTCTATGATTCTGGATATAGAATTTTATCTTGCTAATATTTTCTATAGTTTTATGTTCCTGTATAGGAGAGAATGAACAAAAGCATTTAAAGAATGACAACTATTTTCTTGTGGGTTAGAGGGCAAACATGATAGAAATTTTTTAAACCAATTAAAAATGACATCTGTTAGGGGCAGTCATATAAATTGGTCATTGTATAATATAATAGTAGTCTTAATCTTAGTTCATTACATTAGCTTGCTAACATATATTTAAATGCTACCACTTAAAAATTCTGTATGTGCTTTGAGTTTAAGGTTATCAGGTCAAACGTCCTTTAAGGTCCTCTTACAGTTTCCTTACCGTTAGCTGCAGTGTAGTCCATGTGGTACTTTTCATGGGATGGGTATTTTAGGAGAAGTGAAGCAGGTGAGTTTCCAGCTCTGAATTTTCCATTTACTGTTAAGAATTATCACTGTAGCAAAGTAAGGTCTTCCCGATGATTTTTCCCACTTCTCTTGTAAGCCATGTCTCTGTGGGGTCTCTATGGATAGCCCTCAAACTGGCCAATTTGGATACCTACATACAGAAGTGTGTTTGGTGGGGAGGAGTATATTCTTAAAGTCTAGTGAGTTAAAACAAGGCCAGCTACACCCTAGAAACTGGTTCATAAACTAGAATCCTAATTCATTCGTTAAAATTGGTCATATATGTATGTGGACAAAGCCAAGATTGAACAAATTCACAAGTAGGTAATTCTGCTCAGGAGAGCCTGGTCTGGGTGAGAAGATTGATAAAATTAAAGCAAAAAGAGCTTGACTCCTCTCTAGAGGTGAGTCTGTCTTTTAAAACAGAAAAAGTTGAAAATCACATGATATCACTTATATGTGGGATTTTAAACATAAAAGCAACAAATGAACAGGGCAAACAAAAAGGGACTCATGGACACGGACTATAGACTAGTGGTTACCAGAAGGTAGGGGGTTGGGGAGGAGGGACGAGGTAGGCGGGGTAAAGGGGGTCAAATATAGGGTTTAGGGGGAGGGTGAAATGGGTAAAGGGGATCAAATACATAGTAACTGAAGGAAACTGGACTTTGGGTGGTAGACACACAATAGAATATACAAATGTCACATGATAATGTACACCTAAAAATTATGTAATCGTACTAACCAATGGTACCCCAATAAACTTAATTAAAAATAATGAACAAACAAATAAATAAATAAATAAAACTTTCATTTTGCCACACCCTTCTATGATGTGCTGAAAAAGCTTGGTGAATATGTTACTGTGTTTCTGAGACTCTGAGGGGAACCTCTGCCTTTCAGTTTCCATTCATTTTACATCACCTTTAATTTCAACAGATCTGTTACAACCTACTTAAGTTTATTCACCATGTAAATTTTAAATTATTTCTTTTGTATGAAGGGTGGCTCCTAATTGTTATCAGTAGGCTGGCTGTCTTTTATTCCCAGTCCATGGGATAGACAGACCTCTTCATGCAAAGATATATAAACCTATATATCAACTCTATACAAACCTTCAGTCTATGAAAGTGAGTGGTTGACACTTTTCGATTTTGTCCCTGAATTTGGAGATTTACCACATTGGGGGGCCTGAACTTTCTATTCTTGAGTCTACCTTACTCCTTTCTAAGAATTTTCTACATGGTGGACTATGGAAATTAGCAATAATATGAACGACAAGCCATCTCAGGTTTAAAAGTTGGTCTGCTTATTGTTAAATCATCAAGGACAGCTGGAATAGATTGTTAAGTATTTCCAGGTTACATTCTTCAGGATACTGTATCTTTTCAGTAGTCCTGCTCCTACTTATTCTTTGAATGGTCTGCTTTGATATCACTTTCTCCAGGAAGACTTTCTTGATCTCTCTGCCCATGACTCTGACTCCCAGGCTGGAGTAAGTACCTTCTCCTCTTTGCTACTAAAGCATGCTAGACTTACTGCTATTATAAAGCATATCCTATATATTTTTTTACTTGCATATGAACTCCAAGAGGGCAGGCACTTTGTCTAGTTCACGTTTGATTGAAATATAATTCCCATACCATACAATTCACCCATTTAAAGTATACAATTCAATAGTTTTTAGTGTGTTCACAGAATTGTACAAGCAGCACTACAGTTGACTTTGGAGCATATTGTGCCAAAAAGAATCCCAATACCCATTAGCAGTCACTTCCCGCCTCCAATTCCCCAGGCCTTGGCAACTACCAGTCTACGATCTCTATGGATCTACCTATTCTGGACGTTTTATATAAATGAAAACATATAATCTTTTGTGACTCACTTCTTTTAATTAGCTTAGTATCTTCAAGGTTCATCCATGTTGTAGCACGAATCAGTACTTCATTCCTTTTTATTGATCAATAATATTTTTATATAGGTATACCTCATTATATTTATTGGCTCATTAGTTGATGAACATTTGGGTTATTTCTATTTTTTGACTATTATAAATAATGCAGCTATGAATCTTTATGTACAAGTTTTTGTGTGGACCCATGTTTTCACTTCTCTGGGGTGTATACCTAGGAGTAGAATTGTTGGGTCATATGATAACTCTATGTTTAATATTTTGATGAACTGCCAAACTATTTTCCACAATGCTTGCATTATTTTACAATCCCAATAGCAATGTATGAGTGTTCCAACTTCTCCACATCCTTGCCAACACTGCGTATTGTCTGTCTTTTTGATTATAGCCATCCTAGTGGCTGTGAAGTAGTTGATCCACTGTGAATCCCCAGCATAGGTCCTGCTGTTGATCCAGTTGGTTGATTATCTAAGTCTGTCTTGCCATCTTGCTCCTCTTACCACCCTTCACACTGGAAAGCTGTTCGCTGTAGTGGACAAGCATAGACTAGAGTCTTGCTGAACTTTGAAACCCTGCTCTATAACCCTATACTTAACTTCTTCCAGCTCTAGTTTCCTTATCTGTGATATAGAGATAATGACACCTCTTTCATAAGGTTGCTATGAGGATTAAATAGTGTGAATGAAACACCTGGCACAGTTCCTGACTCAGCCCTTGAGAAGTGGGCACTATTGTTATTCTCTTGGATAACTTCAGTGCAACTTGCTCTACTCCCTCGTCTCACGAAGTAGGCAACATTTGATTTCAGATGTGCTTTGTTGCGCTGCCTGCAGTATGCCCGGTCAGCTTCCTTTCCCTCCTCACAGGGACTGTAAACACCTTAGTTTTTGAGCAATACTTTAAGATGACGGCTGAGACCTTTCCAGAAAACTGATTGTCATCTGTGGTGCTGCTTCTTCATTATGAATTTCTATGTAAGCTTTATTTGACCCATTCATTTGCTTCTGTTAACTCATTATTAATATGATATTCTTTTTAAAAGCATCAGTTTTAGAACTTTAATCAAGACAGCTTTTTAGCTATACAAATTTCTAATCAGATTCCAGCTTGGCACAGGTGGATTTGGGTGACTGAGAAAAGCCTTTCCCACCTTCATCTGAGAAGTTGCTCAGCAGAGCTAGTTGCCGCATTGCTTTTGAACCTCTTGCTTAATTTATGAAAGCAGAGGAACTGCTTTTATCTGAAGGACACAGTGGCAAAGTTCCCATGGCAGGAAGTGTTTGTTCTTACAAATCTCATACATGGTGGTCACAAGGGAGACCTTGATATTTTATTTCACTTGCTTGCACTTTATTGTGATTTCATGATTGTTTTCGTACTTTAACCTGAGAGCTAACTCTCTAAGAGAAATAAATGTGACAGACTTGCCCTCAGGGATCTTTGTTATTCAGCCTCCATCTACCTGTTTGGTTTTAGCTGCTGCTTCTCCTCTTTACAAATCCTTATGTACTGGACTAGTGGTCTTTGACAGGTGTCCTCTGAAGTTTCCAAATCCCCATTTCTGTTCATATAAAAAAGTGATTGGAGTGTAATCAACAGTTGATGACTTTTAGGTTTGGGAGAGTGGGAAGGGGACAGTGCGGGAATAGCTTACTAGGAAAAATAAAAAGGAGATTTTTAACATTAGAGAGTAGTAGGGAGAGAGGCGAGAAGTTAACTTGAATGGGGAGAGTGGAGTCAGATAATGGACCTGAGAACTTGGGGCTTGATGTAATTTATGATAGGGAGTCATTGTACTTTCTTGAGAAGGAGAAAAGATGAACGTGGTATTTTAGGATTTTTTTTTTTCTTTCTGGTAATAATATTAACCCTAAGCATGAATTTGAAGGAAATAAGAGTAAAGCAGAAGTTGTCGAGGCCCAGTTGCAGTTATACAGGGTGAAGTGGGTTCTTTCTGGTTGTTAGCAGTGAGACTGGTGGAGAAAGTTTCAAGTAAGAAAAGTGAAAGGAATTCGTAACAGCTTGCAAGTTAGAGGTGAAAGAGCAAATCATTCTACTGCTTTAGATCAGAAATCAAGCATTAACATCGGTGGAAATACTGGATAAAGAAGCCAATTGGTGAAAGGTAGAAATTGGGCAAAATGAGTTGTTTTGGGATTAGTTTGACTTCCTGTGACAGTGGAATATCAAAGTTATAATGTTATTGGCACTTGGCAATAGCGGCCTCTGGTATGAGTGAAAGATTGGGGTTCAGAATGCATATTTAGGAGTCATTAACATGATATTAGGAGTAAGTAGGTGAAAAGAAAGTGCCAAGGGACGAGGGGAGAAACCCCCAGTACAGGAGTGTGAGGAAAAGCACCAACAGAACAATGGAAAGGCACGAGTCCAGTTAGAAGAATGGTATGCTCTGAAAGTCAAAGTCAGGGCTTCGGGGAGAAAGGATAGGTCAGCAATGTGGGACTGCTGGGAAACAGGGTAGATGAGAACTCAAGAAAAAGCCTTTTGGATTAGCAAGAGGGAGATTCCTAATGTTTTTGCATAGCTCCAATGAGAAAGGACACCTTTAACCAAGTGAGACGGTTATCTGAGGGCAGTCACACCCTCCATCGAGCACCCTTTAGAGATGCTAGGGTCCAGAATCCCCCCATATGAATCGCAGTATGTCAGATCTATTCAAGAACAGTCCCTCTCACTCATTTCATTATATGGCTTATTCCTTATATTTTCCCACTCAGGTTTAGCAGCTTGTCTGCTCCAGCTGGCGAAGGACTGGTCACTCTTGCTGTTGATCCACCAATATAGATCACAAGTGCTTAAACTTTTTTCTATCACAACACATGTTTTTGATGAAACCGAAATATATGTACCAAACGATAGGTTTTGCTCTCTATTGTCAGACTTATTGGCGAGTATCCCTTTGTTACTGTGTGCTCTTCCCTCTTCCTCAAGTTTTCATTATTTATATTTCTAATTTTTGCTTTTTTCTAAGACTTGTCTTAATATTGGGACTAGGTGAATAGAGAAGCATTCTTGGTAGAGAATAAAGAAGGAAACTAGGGTCATTAGAAGGGCTGGACGACAGGGGTGGCTTCGGGTAGGTTTTACGGAGTGAATGACAAGACTTTGCATTGTTGCTATCCCTAAAACCGTGGGCCAGCCTTCTAGGAACTCCACAAATGATGTTCAAGTGAGAAATATAAGATCAATACACTTAATAGAAGCATGATTCAAGATGACATTCCTAAATATTTTTTGGAGGAATCACAAACTCCACAACCCAGAAGACAGATTGGAAGAAATCTAATAAATGTTTCATCTGTCTTAGGTGGGAAAAAAAAAGAGTAAAGGTGAAATCCTTGTAGTTTAAATGGTGTGTTTTAGCGGTAAGGTTGTATTTTTATATAATGATTGATTATCTGAGATACTGAACTCTATCAAAAAGAAGTTCCAGATGACAAAAAAACTAGTGGGGTACTGTGTGGATATCAGACACTTTGGAATTTGTAGGTGATAAATATCTCTGTGGAAAGCTGTTCTGAAAAGATGTTAATTACTCTGAAGATGCCGAAGATTTTTTTCATAGATTTTATTTCATTAAAAAATTTTTTAGATATATGCTGGATTTATGTTTGGTCATATTAGCAGTATAGTAAACAAAGGAGAAGGAAACATTTTTATGTGCAATTTGACTAAGTACTAATACATAGTCAGGAGAGGATGCCGAGCCAGTGCCAGCTTGCTTCTGCGGTTCTCGTGTCTCCAACTATTTTCCTTCATACTATAAAAAATGCTTTATCCATTTCTTAAGTACCTAAAACACCCACTTAAAAATCCATTTGCATTAATGAGCATTGTCTCAAAATAAAACCAGAAAATCACAGTTCAGTGTTTGCCTAAGTATGGTTGAAGGACCACCGGAATGAGAGTGCCTATGAGGGAGCCCCTGGAACTATGCCTTTTCAACAACTATCTCAGGAAAGTCTAATGCAGATTAAAATTTAATAATTACTCTTATTCTAAATAATGATGAAATTGTTTTCAGTAACTAGCCAACATGAGTTGCAATTTAATAATTTGATGTTTTCATTTGTTGTTTGAGGGATTGGGTAATTGTGTATGTGGAACATTTTTGGTGAGGTTAAGGCCTTATTAGATAGTTGTTTTGGGGAGTTTAGGGCAGAACGAGATCTCTGGGTATAAGATGTACCCACCTGAGGTTTTTCTTGAGGCCCTAGGAAAGGTGTTCTCTTACCTTCTGTTGTGCTTAGAGCCAGAACTCCAATTAAAACTATATTTACCCACATTGTGAGCTGTCAGTGTTTGTGGTTTGCCAAAAACTAAATGCCTGTTACACTTTTATTTTGATGAAATACTTTTATTTTCCAAAGAACTGAAATATAATTGCACTTTATAAACCCAGCTGTTCATTTTATTTTTTTCATACTATATATACATAATTTTTTTAACATTTTATTTTTTTATTTTCGCCCTCCTCCCTCTCCCCTCCCTTCCCGTCCATGTCCATGAGTCTCTGTTTGTCCTGTTCAGCCTATAAATAGCTGGGTTGCTTTTAGAAACCCAGCTATTTATAGGCTGGATTACAGGTATCGAAATAGGGACCTTCTTGTGCCTGCTGTCCTTGCAGTTGTGGCCAGGGGATCTTCACTTGAGACTTTGTTTTGTTATTTTCCTATTTTGTTTTGACTTCCTGTGATATCAGAGTTCTTGTCTTAGGCATATGCACACATGCACATTTCTCCTCCACCACCAACTTTTCCTGGTCCTATAAATGTATTCAGGATGTATTCATCTTTGAAACCTGTCTTTCACTCTACCATTCTTTTTCTCCATTGTCCTAGAAAATATCTTGAGTAACAGGCAACATAGAATTGGAAAGAGCCCAGAAGTCAGTGCTGGTTCTTAATGTTGGGTCTAGTTTTCTTGGAAAATCTTTCAGAGCTTCAATTCTCACAGGCAGATAAACTCTTAGGGTCCCTCTGGCTCAAAACTGACTTGACAATAAAATTTATGCATTTATATATACACACACTAACTACTTTCAATGCCTCTTCAACCCTTAGAGACCTGGATTTAATTTCTACCGTTAGCTGTGCAGTGTACGCTAAAGTTGACAACTTATTTGCTAGTTTCAGAACTCAGTAGTTTCTTTTGCATCCTCATTCCCTCAACACTGGATAACTGGTTTTCTCCCTGAGCTTGTTTCACACTTCCAATACTAGTTGTTAACCTTAATGTTCTTTTTCTTTATTTCTTTGAACAATTTTTAATGGAATTTTCCAACATATAGAAAAGTCGAGATATGTAAATAACATCCATATACCATCATCCATCCTCAAAAATTCTTAACATTTTGCTAGTCTCTTAATATTTTTAAAGAAAAATATCATCTTGTTCTCATAAAATAGTATATGTTCTTTCTAGAGGAATTAAGCAATGGAGGAAAAAAGAGGTAAACATGTATTTTTTAAAATTAAATCACCCCAAATATAACCACCCAGTAATAATTCTCATTGTCATTATTATGTCAGCATCATTCCAGACATTTTTATGCATGTACACAGATGAAATGCTGGTTCTGGCTGGCTAGCTGAATAGCTAGACAGATGCATTTTTACAAAATTGATTATATATGCTACTTGTAAAGGAAAGGTATTAAATTTAATTCTACTTGATTTTAATAGTCAAAAAAGAAACTGAAGTGAACCTGAAGAAATTTCTGAACTTCAAATAAATGTTTTTTCACACAGTTCTCTTAAATGAGTCCTTACAATTATGAAAAAAGATTGTAAAAAATATGAATCTTATTACTTTTTTGTTGAATTTTGTACTTTAAAAATACCAGTTATCCTAATATTGGATCATCTTTGCTCTCTCCAATAGCTTTTCTCTATTGTTTTAATTTTGTCATGTTCATTTGATTAGTTAAACCTCCCTTCTATATCAGGAATTCACTGTTTAACTACAACTGTTCTGTTTCTGGCTGTTTATTTGTTAGTGCTATAATAATGCTTTGGTCCTCAATTTGTTTCCTTGGTTCTACATTCTCCAGTTCCATTTCATTCTTTTTTTTAATATCATTTTATGAATACGTGTTTTAAGCTCAATATGTGTTGTATGCTATAGTTTGAGGGCTGAGAATTTCAGTTTATACACATTTTTTTCTCTACTCCGAGGACACGGAGGGTGAAGGAAAGAAGAATTCAGCTCAGGCAGATTGTATTCTCACTTTTAAAGTGTTGTTAAGATTCACCGCTTCTCACAGGTGTATCCCATTCCCAAAGGGATACCTTTAAGGCATCTTTCTCTGTTCACCAGTTAGGTGTGAAGCTTCCATCATCAAAGTAGGGTCTGTCATTCCATTTCACCATCTAGAGAAGGGAAAGATTAGATTATTTGTCTGTTTCTTTCTCTTCAGAATTGAGGGAATTTGTGAGAATTCTTAGGCTATTTTGCATCAGCAGTACAGCTGGGAAGAGGCCATGTTGGGCTAGGAGTGTTGCCATGTTATGGCTGCCATAGAGTCTTTCTGGGGCCATGATTTTTTGAGATTTAGAACATCTTTCTATAGCCCTTCCTTATTTCATTGCTTCTGTAAAATTTTGTGGGCAGTTTTTGGTCCTTTATCTTACTTTTTTTGAAGTATTCAGAGGCACATTCTACCAGGCAACTTTATTCTTCAGCTTTCTGACTGTTGCTTCTTTGTGTTTGCCCCTGGCTTCTCTTTCTGTTTTTTAAACATGAGTGTTCCCTGAGATGCTGCCCTTTGCCATGTTTCCTCCTATATTATTTATCACAGAAATTTATTCTGCTCCCACATTATCACCTCTCTTTATTTATAATTAATGATGACCTTAATCCTGGGCTTTAATTCTGAATGTTTCTTCAAGTTGGCTAAACGTTTACGCTTGTTTTATTAGTTTGCTAGTGCTGTTGTAACAAAATAGCACAAACTGGGTGGTTCATATAACAGAAATTTATCGTCTCACAGTTCTGTAGACTAGAAATTTGAAAGCAAAGTGTTGGCAGGGTTGGTCCCTTTTGATGGTGATGAAAGAAAGATCTGTCCCAGGCCTTTCTCCTTGGTTTGTAGATGGTCATCTTCGTATCCTTATGGTGTTCTTCTTATATGCATGTCCGTCTCCAAATTCCCGCTTTTAGAAAGGGCACTAATCATATTGGATCAGGGCCTACCCTAATGACTTTATTTTAACTTGATTATCTCTATCTCCAAATAAGGTCACATCCAGAGGCACTGAGAGATGGAGTTCAACATATGAATTTTGAAGGGACACAATTCAACCCATAACATTTGAATATTCACTCAGACCACAAATATTTTCTGCTGCATGCCAGGTACTAATCTAGTCCAAGTACTGAGAACACAAAGTAATGAGGCTCAGTGTCTTCTTTCTTGATTAATGGAAAGATAAGAATTAATAAACAGGCATTTGCAATGCTATGCAATAAGTACTGTCATAGATGAGACAAATTGTTATGAGAACGCCCTAGTGGAACACCCAGTCCTTACCAATAGGATGCAACAGCTGCATAATTGTTGTCCCTGCTTCCAAACCACACCCTCGGTCACCCAGCCCTGGACTCCACCACCCAGTTAATCTTTCCAAACACCACTTTGATTAAGATAGTCCTTGGTTGAGAAACCTATAAGGATTCCTCATTGTCAACAAAACTAAGTCCAAAAAATTCCTTAGCCTGGCTTTTGGGTCCTCCACAACCACGTATCACCTCTGGAATGTACCTTTCCTGTCTTGATCTTTCTGTTGTTCCCATCCTTAATTCTGTATATTACCAAAATGGACTAACAAACATTCTGGAAACACACCTGGAGCTTTTCTATAATTTCACAAAGGCAGAATGTTTGTTTTGTTTTCTGCTATTTCACTGGCACCTAAAACAGTGCTTGGCATATAACATACTTAAGAATCTTCATTGAATAAACAAATGAATGAATTTTCCCATGGAGGTCTCGCTGCGATGCATGCCTATCCTCTCTCCCAGGTGCACATATTTTTGCCTATTGAAATCTTATTCTCAAGCTCATATATCCTCTCCTCTATTATGCCTTTCTTCCGCATCACATGCCAGATGTGAACTTTCATTTCTAGAGGCTGTAGGATTCTCTGTGAACTGTTGGTGTGACCTCGCATTCTGCTTTGCATTTTATATATCTGTGTAGGTATTTATTTTTCCTGCCAAATTGAAAGTTGTTAGAATTCAGGGACCATATTTTAAAACAAATTTTGTGTCCTGCTCAGCACTTCTTTGCACAATAACAGATGTTTGAAGAGAAAATAAATGAGAGAAGTATTGCATTCATTTGGAAACAATTGGAGAAGATGACCTAAGGGATAGAGTACTTGTTCTTGCTTTGCCTTGTTTTTCTGATTTTACATTTTAAAATTCATTCAGCAGATTTTTATTGAGCATCTGTTTTACTCAAGGCATTGTACTAGGACTTAGATTAGAAATAGGAATTAAACTGCCCTTAAGGTAGTTATTATTTCTTCTGACGTAAAAACAAGTCTCATTGCTTCCAGTGGTCACTTCAGTCTGTTAGTCTGGTGGGTCATACATATAGAGTGTTATATTTCCCAGAGACACCTGATCCAGACAGTTTTTCAGATGCTTTTCTCAGACTTATTCATCCCATTTTCTAGACTCTTTCCATATGCTGGGGCTGCTTGAGGACAAGATCATGTCATTATCCTCCTACCCTTCTTTACTACCTAGCACCATTTTATATCTGCTGGTGATTTGAGCAGGCCTTTTATTTGCCATAAAGGTTCTCTGACTCTCTAAGTTTGTCTTATCTCTCTAGTTGTAGAATGCTGCACTGAGACCAGAGACTTAGCAAGAATACTCGTTGCTGTGCTTAGTCTGGGAAACTCTGTTATCGTAAAAGTAATAATAAGCACAATAAATAGCACGTGTAGAGTCTTGCTAAAGATTCAACATGAATTGTATTTCCTAGTGGGGTCATTGCTAATATCATTGGTTTCTAGGATCCCTTCATTTCTAACAAGTTGCCATATTAACATATTGAGGTTGTTAAATGAACATCTAAACAAAAGTTTGTCGGCTTCTCGCTCAAACTTATGAGTTGCAATTGTGCTGCAGAGCTCCAACCAAACAGAAATGCAATCTGAATTAGTCTGCAGGGTCATGTATGTACAGTATTACATTTTCTAGAGGCATCTAATTTTAACAGGTCCCTCTATTAAGGGAAAACGAAGTAATTTAAATCAAGATGAAATAATGGAGTAGTAAGGAATGGAAGGGATGGTAAAGATATTTGTTTTGAGGTCCTGCTTGACATGGAAATTACAACTCTTAAACTCGATTGAAGAGCAGGCCTGGGTCTATTCATATAGGGAGAAGGTTGATATGTACATTGTTATTGGGGGTGGGAAACACCCCTTTTATTTAAACATTCAATATGTAGTCAGAACAGCATAAGTTCACGGAAGTGGTATAACAATTAACAAGTGTGAGTCCAACCCTATGCTGTCTGTGTTTATGGGTTTATAGTATGTTATCTATATCATCAAAGAAACTCGCACAAGATAATATATCTAAATAGCAGATATGTAAAAGTCTCTAGAAAGTCTTATATGGTGCTGCATAGAATGCTGAACTTATCAATCACGTTTTGTTTAAAAGAAAATTCAGATTAGTTTATCCTGAGCACCTACTACCAGGGTGAAGACAGAACATTTAGATGGATGGACTTAACTGTCTGAGCTTCAGTTCATATTTGAAATGTCACTACAGAATAATCTCTTTAAGTCACAGTTCCAGCAGACATTGTTTCTCAGAGATAACTTCCTTTCTTCCTTGTGGAGTAACTGTTCTTCTCCCTTATTTTTGGCTCTTCCTTCCTCCCTGAAGCCATGTGCTTTCCCATGTGACCAGAGTCTGTGGGTAAATATAGTACCTATTACCATAAAGAAACCACTGCAGCCCTGCTCCCTTTTCAGTGCTTGGTGTAGGTATTGGCATGTGACACAATTCTGAGAAGGGGCATTTAATGGGCTTCTGGGGGAATATTGGGGAGGATTTTGAAGCTCCTAAAGAAAGACACAAGACCACTTCAGTACTCTGGATGAAGGTGTATGAGAATGTGACATTTGAAATAATTGCCGCCATCTTTTTCCACAAAAATATCAAAACAAAAATTAACCAACTCAGAAGAAATTTCCATACCTTTAGGCTACTTTTTTTTGTGAGATAATACATCCCATTGCTGAAACCATTTTGAGCTAAGTGTTCTGTTACTTGCAGACAAAGCATCTTCCCCGATTTATAACATTCCCATTTAAAACACAGTTAGGTGTTTAGTATCTTTATTTGACATTTGCGTTGACAGTTTTGTTTGCCTAAAAGGCAAGGCTTATATTCAAATTTTCTGTAATTTACTAAGACCTAAGATGATTTTCTCTTACAGATGCTTGAGAACTTCAAGCTTATTTCACTCTCATACTAGGAAATTAGTTTTCTTACATCCTGGGTGTATGTGCTGACTCAAAGATCTCTCAGATTTCACATTTCTTGTGAGTTGTTTTGAATCACCAAAGAAATCTTTTCCATTATTGATTGCACCCCTGTTCCTGCCCTTCTTAATCCAGATGCCTTATTATATCCCAGTGACATTCATTAACTGAATCCTTCGTCACAGTTTTTATAGTGTGGTGTCATGTCTGAGAATGGTTTATGTGGCATTAAGAAGGGTTTCCAAACCTGGCCCATCATCAAACTCTCCCCAGACATACTAACTATGTCCAAATCTCTCTCCAAATAATTCAGATTATCAACTAGGTCTGGCAACCACTGATATAAGGGTTATAGAAGAGAGAAAAATTGTACTGACATGATCTCATACCTAAAGTAAATGGTTTCAAACCTCACTCAACAGTCAGCTATGTAAGAACATAATTTTATTTCTTTACAGCTTAGTTTTTATTACAGGTTGTTTTTTTTTTTTTTAATTTTGGGGAGGGTTGTAGGGACCTATTTCAGTCAGCTCTTAAATATGACCATGCCTCTCCATCCCCCTCTTAGCAAGTTATAAAAAGCTTATGTAATATTAAGTCAGTTGGAAGGAGGAGTCCTTTTAGTCCTCGATATCCTTTGTCTGTAAAGCCATCCCCTGAAATATCCAGGGTCCCGTTGGGTCTTTGGCCACTTGTTCATGCAGGTCTATTTTATTGCTAGCTGCATAACTCTTCCGTTTTCTGCAGCAATTCTGCAATATTTCTGTGTGTGTTGAGAGTACTCAAAAATCTATCTGCTGCTCTGATACCATGCTGGATCATGATAAATTTTCTATGGCTACCTAAGGCCCCATCAGCCACCTGTTGTACCTCTACCCAAGCAACAGAGCCTGAACCCTTCTGCTCTCTATTCTCATAATCCTACTTGGCACCTCACCAGGGCTATTGCCTTTTTCTCCAAAACTTGTGCTTATTGCTTTCCCTCTGACTCCTCCCTTAAGCCTGAAGCATGCCCTTCTGGGCTAGGAGGCATGGATACCTCAGAAGCTTCTTCCTAAATTGCTTATCCATGCCCTTGAGTTCTTCTGTATGGCTAAGTGCCCAAGCTTCTGTAACTCAAAAGCTAGGATAAAACTTTGTGTTTCTGTGCCTTTTGCTGTTCTATTTCATTCCCAAGGCAATTCACACAGCCTAGGTATTAAATAGAAATGGCAAAAAGTGGGAGGGTGGTGATAAAAGAAATCCCAAGGAGAAACACACACACAGACACACACACACACACGAAACATTGAAATAAAATGCAAAATACTGAATGGTAGATATAATGAACATGTATTTTTGCTTCTGCAGTGTGTGTGTGTGTGTGTGTGTGTGTGTCACAGTATACATGCATACGTACACATACATAGTAATTAACAAAATTGAGGATCTGTCATTTTAAATTATTTTTCACTGAGTCTATTTCACATTCTAGATTCACACTTTCTTTTAAATGGAATTTGTAATAAATGATAAAGATTAAAAGGACTTAAACTAATATGATATAATGTACACATCTAAGTGAGTATTTCCTCTAAAATAGTCACCTGAAGCTACAATACAGTTCTTCCATTAATATTGCCACAGCCCGAGACATTTCTCGATTTGTTCCTTCGGAATTGTCCTCGTTTTGTAAACCGTAAGTAGCAAACATTAGTAGTATTATCATTAAACCCACTTCCACTCTACATTCCCATCCCACTTAACAAGGAGTAGCTCAGCTTGATCCATTCTTAACTTATGATTAGTTATGAGCTTGGTTTTTAGAAGCAATAGACAAAGATTTTTCTCTGTTAAAGCCATTTAATGAAATTTTGAAAAACTCGGAAGTCGATTTGTAAAGAAAAGCTCCAAAATTGTTTTGAACAACAGCATCACTGAAACAAATATATACAGTAGTCAGTCCCCTCTTATCCTCAGTTTTGCTTTCCGTGGTTTCAGTTACCCGCGGTCAACCATGGTCTAAAAATATTAAATGGAAAATTCCAGAAATAAACAATTCATAAGTTTTAAAATTCACACTGCTCTGAGTCGCATTATGAAATCTCACGCTGTCTCACTCTGTCCCGCCCGGGATGCAAATCATTCTTTTGTCCAGCGAGCGTATTCTCCTCACTTCATCTCATCACATAGGCATTATATCATCCCCCATCATCACAAGTAGAAGGGTGAGTACAGTACAATAAGATATTTTGAGAACAAGAGTAAGAGAGAGACCACATTCACTTTTGTTATGTGAATGTTCTATTTTATTATTAATTGTAATCTCTTACTGTGCCTTATTTATAAATTAAACTTTTCAGAAGTTTGGATGTATAGGAAAAAATATAGTATATATCGGATTTGGTGCTATCTGTAGTTTCAGACGTCTGCTATGGGTCTTAGAGCGTATCCCCTGTGATTAAGGGGGGACTGCTGTAATTGCCAAAGTGATTATTCTGAAGCAAACCACTCTTATTTGGGTGAATAAATGTTAGTAGCTTATACTGGGGATGACTTTGCCCCAGGGGACATTTGGCAATTTCTGGAAACCTTTTTGGTTGTATCAGCTAGGGAGAGGGTGTTCCTGGCATCTAGTGGGTAGAGGTCAGGGTTGCTGCTAAACATCCTACAATGCATAGGACAGCAACTCACACCTAAGAGTCGTCTGGCCCAAAATGTCAGTGTAGCCAAGGTTGAGAAACTCTGTTTTAAACAAACAAATTGTTACTTTATAGTCATCCCTCACATTTTAATATACTTAAAAGTTTCTGACCCCCTTTCCCCAGCCTCAGTCTTACTAAATCACCGGGAAAAAACAAACTCAAGAACTCGAATCTTTCTGTCCAGCAGTCAGGCTCACAACCTCTTTGAGGCTATTTCTGCTTAACTACAGAGGGTAGGAATGGGAGGGGGCAACCAATTACAGTAGGAAAACAGCCAGGGAAGGAAACACACAGGGATCACACAGATTAATATCTAGGTGGAAGTTCCCCTAGCAATCTTTGAGTTCTTACTGAGAAATTCATTTCTTATCTCAGCGTTTTTCTTCCCCAAGACAGCAGGAACAGAGATTCTATCTGAACTCTGATTTTCCAGAGTCGTAACCCAGAGAGAGGCTGTCTGTAACACCTTCGCCTGGGAAGTCATTTCAACACCCAGCAGGCTGAGTTCCTACCGCCCGCTCTGACTCACTGCTGACCTTCCCTGTCTCCTTCTAATGAGTCAGGGTGCAGTGCCCTTTTTTTTTTTTTTTTCCCCTCTGAGCTGGCCCTTCTCTCCTCCCTTGATATACCATCTGCATTTGAAGGTGTATTTTCCTAATCAGTTTTCCAAGGAGCAATTATTATTTCCGGTGAAGAGCTTGATTTGCCCTGTCCCCTTATCCTCCCTTACTTTGTACAAGGGTAAAGTTTCAAACCACCACCCCAATATGAAGCCAGACTTGGCTTTCTATAGAAAGGTTCCCCAGTTTCATTGCAAACCTCCTTTTGCTGACACCTTTCTGTAGCACATTTTGGTTTATGTGTCGCTGAGCAGCATCTGTGGCTAGCCAGATCTGTTCTTGAAGGTTCATCACTGATGTCTGATTTCCAAAGCAGAATCAGTGGGGAGCCCAGAACCTCCCAAATATCAAAAGAAAGAAAATCTTATGGCCTTGTTCCTGAAAAGCCATAGGCTGACTCTACTACCCCTTTTCCTACTACCCCTTTTTCCCAGGTAGAGTGTCCCCAACACATTTTGCAGGGTTTGGAAAAATCTCTGCATTCGAGGGTCCATCTGGAAATGTTTTTAGATTTCTGGACTCCTACTAGGCACTTCCTGTCACAGGTAATTTCAAGGTCCATCCCTGTCTGAGTGAATTCAACAAGAAGTTCTCCCAGATGAATTCTGCCTTCTGATTACTGTGGAGATAGATTTGAGCAAAGTGGATGAAGTGATCGGATACCTCAAGCACACTCTCTGTGTTCTGGTGTTAGTATCAATGCTGCGTTGCCTTAAGCGGCCTTGGTAAGCTGCCCTGTGTGAAGGGCCTTCTCCTAGAGCAGGGACACTCCTCACATTTGAACTTGACATCTTTAATGCAGGCACAAAGAAGCTAGTCTGTGCTGATTAAGTCCCTTCTTTACCAAATGACTCAGTCACTATGTGATAGTGTCAAAAACAAAAGCAAGATTAATGGGTCAGCTGCAGGTGCTGGGCAATGGGATACCAGCACTAGTCCCCCATCAACAAACTCCTGTTTAATCCTGCCACATGTTTTTGAGGTCTTTGGAGGCAGACTGAGCTCTGACAGGAGCTTTTTTCTCTTCCCCTATAGCACCCATCTTGTTTCTTCCACCCTTAATGGAAGTATGATTTGTCTACTGTTTTTGAGTTTTAAGTCTCTGCTTCACATACATGAGAGCTCTGGCTTTTCTGGCATTTCCAGCCCTGAACTTTTATGCCATTGAGTATTTTAATAAGGTCCCAGTTCTGCTGTCAGCTAGACAATATCTCTACACCTTCACCACATAGAATAATTTTCTTCCCATCTCTGTGTACCATTGTCTAGCAATCAATTGTCCATGTTAAATCATGGAAAAGGGCAGGGTTGAGGGAGATATGCCTGGCTGTAGTCCAACGATAGCACTATATTTGCAGACAACTCAGGTTGCCCTAAATTTAGTCATTAATTTTCTAGACCAAACCCTACAATGTAATGTTGGCATCCAGTCCATCACTGCTTCAGCTTACAAGGAAGTTCTCAGCAGTTTGTGTTGACTTTCAAGGTAAAATGATCAGATTTTTCTTTGATGCCCTATTCCTACAAAATTATGGCCATTCCTTCTCCTTTGGTGGGCCCACAGTGTTAAGGACTATTGGATGTTAGGTTATCTGCAATCAAAGAATCAGTGAGTCTCCACTCCAGAAAGCTGGGCTGATGGATATCTTCCCTACCTCTCCAGTCCTCCAACTCTCGCCTGCTTGGAAGATGTCTGTTTCTGCCACTCCTCATCCAGTGTAAATCACTCCTATAATTACCTTTCCTCTTCCTCCACTTCAGTCTTATATAATCTTTGGGATTAGAGAACTTAGTTCTATTTGCTGTCAGTATTTCTGATCTGCATTTGACTGTGGTTTCTTTGAGTCTTTGTGCTTCAGTAAAGGTTGGGGAGAGGAAAGTGGTGTATTGAGTGAAAAAAAAAAGGGAAAAAAAAGACGGGAATTGCACAGAGAACACAAAAATACTTTGAAATGTAATCCATCATATGCCATGTAAAATTAGAATCTTTCACTCTGGTTCCGAATAATTTAAACAGTATTATTTAGGCAGTTTAATTATGAAGATAATGGCTCGAGGCCTATTGTATCAGTGGTTAAAATGGGGGAAAGTAGCTATTAGTGTGGTCTAAAACACTCACATCAAGACAATTAGAAAACATCAAGGGAAGAATCATATATAATCTGTAACATACCAGCTCTGAAAATAAAAGTAGTAGAGTTCGTAGTAGAATTATCTTTAGATTTGTTCCATAAACTGCCATTCAACTGTATAAGATAATGAGTTTGGCCAGATGTCTTCCAATTAAATTAATACAACTTGTCTCTATGAATGATAATGTCTGACTTTGAATGTTGATTCTTTAACAGATTCTGTGCTCTAAACTTTACAAATATGTGTTATCTCATATGGTCCTCAAAACAACTCTGTGAGTTGGTTTATTTTATCTTGGTAAGTTGTAGAATTACCATTTTACAGATTATGCCATTGAGCTTGAATTTCGCCCAGGGTCACACAGCTATTAAGTGGTAAGATTCAAACCAAGGGCTTTGTGACCCCAGAGCCCTTGCTCCTAACTCCACATCACACCTTCACTATAGAGATGATCCACAGGAAACCAAGAGTCCAGGCCAACTCTGGCAAGACCCTGGCATTACCACAGCCAGTCTTAAATGTGAACTCAGCTTGAGGACAAAGTAGAGGCCATTCTGAGATACCTACCTGGACCTGGAGAGATCCTCTGGTGGGGATGGACCCTTGAGGAATTAAGATAACAATCCCTCTTTTGTGTATATGTGCATTTGTTTGGGGGTATTCAAGTACAAATTGTCTCAGTAAAGATGTAACTGATTCTAGTCTTTTAATTTTTCCTTGAAAATATTTTAATTTTTTTTTTTGGATAGGTAATATATTCATGTGAATCATAAAAACAAATAATATAAAGTCTTCCTTTTACCCATCTCTTCAGCCCAGTTTCTACCCCATTCCCTTTCCCATGGATAACTTTTCAGAGTTCCTTTTATGCTATAAAAACATGTAAATTTGTATTCTACTCTTTTCCATTTTTTCTATATTAAAGGTAATTATTTTAAAATTCTATACTTTCCTTTGCTTTTTTTACATAGAAATTTATCCTGGATACCTTTTTATATCAGCACGCAGAGCTTCCTCATTCTTATTTGCAATAGCATACTATTTCATGGTGTTAGATGTGTTATTATTTATTAACCAGTCCTCCTTTAGTAGATATTTGGCTTGTTTCCAGTCCTTCGTTCTCACTGATGCAATGAATAACTTTGAATATATGTCATTCTGCAAATGCATATGTTATTTATAAGTTTCTAGAAGTAGGATTGCTGGGTTTAAAATATGCATTTATAATTTTTACTAATAATGCCAAATTACCCTGACTAAGTGTTATAGTAATTTGCACTCCCACCAGCAATGTATGTGTTTACCATAGTCCTGCCCACAGAGTTAGCATATTTTTGGATTTGGGCCCATCTGATTGACAAAAAAATATTTAGACTTGGGCACATCCAATGCAATAAAATATTGTAGATTTCTTACTATGATTAAAGTCAAGCAACTTTTTATGTGTTTTAAGATCGATTTGTTTTTCCTTTTCAGTGAAATTTTCCCATTTTTTTTTCTTGGTTTATAGGTCATATCAATTTCTAGAAACTCTTTATATATTTGGGACAGTAGCAGTTGTCTGTGATATAAGTTAAACGTTTTTTTTCCTGTTTGTCATTTGGCTTTTTGTTTTTTCGTCTTGATTTTCATATGGTTAAATTCATTAGTCTTCTCTTATGTCTGTAGATCTTAAGTCAAAGTTAGAAAGGGCTTCCCCACTACAAGGTTATAAAGTGTTCTTCCATGTTGTCATTCTGTACTTTCATGTCTTTATTTTTCTTAAAGCTTTGATCGGCTTGGAGTTTCTCTTGGTTTATAGTATAATGTTTGGATCCAATTATTTTTTTCAGCTGGCTATCCAGTTGTACCACACCATTTATTAAATAACTGCTAGTAGTTTGGTGCCCACTGGTTTGAGGTACCACCTTTATCAATACCATATGCCTGTATATAGGCATATATGCGTACATTTAGAATATATATGTATATTCTAAAATGGCTTTATTTTAGAATGCTAGAAGAAAGTCTGAGTTTTCCTATTATCTACTAGAGAATTTCCTTTTTATTGTGGTAAAGTATACATGATGTAAAATATACCATTTTAACCCTCTTTAAGTGTAAAGTTTAGTGGCATTAAGTACATTTGCATTATTGTGCAAACGTCACCACCATCCATCTCCAGAACTTTTTCATCTTCCCACCATATGACTTGGAATCAAATATACTATTCATTTTTAAGGTGTGTGCTGATTTCAGAGATGTTAAAATATGGGAAAGAATTTATGAAATAACGGTTCTAAATTCCCAAGTGTATTTGGTATGTTTCTGGACATTCTTCTGTATTTCATTGGTTTGCCTCTTCATGAGTCAATGTCTTACTATTTTAAATGTTGAAGATTTAGAATATCTTTTAATATATAATACAAGGTAGTTTCCCCTCCCTGGTCTTCTTTTTCAGAAGACTTCTTTTTTCTACTATTATTGTCTATCTGTTCAGATAAACTAGGCAGCTTTTCCTTGGCTCTTGTAAATCTTCTTTTTCTTCCTCTTTCTACTCTACTTAAATTGTAAAAACTCACATGTAGAAGACCTTATCATGCCCGAAGATCAGCTATAAATCTGAATCAGAGTAGCTTCTCTGAAAGTTTATATATCTTCTTGACATTCTTCTCTTGGGTTTTTAACTTCAGCATTGCCATGGGAGGTACAGTTCATTCCTAATCTATGTTGTCACATAAAAGGGAGATGCTCCCATGAAAGTCCTTAGAAGCATTTACTCCTTTTGTATCTTGTATATAGAATGTCACTCTTTTTCAGGAAAGCAAGCATTGCTCTTACAATGCTGAAAGAAGTCTGAAATGTTTGTGACTGTATCAGGGTTTAATGTGGTTCACTAATGCATTTACCCTCAGTAAAAGTGTGTTGGTTTGCCAGTTATTCTTATTAAATTTTTAGCATTTTTAATGTTATATTACTAGAAACTTGGCTTTATTTTCATTTATAGATCATAATGCACTTCTTTTTTGTTTTACTGAAGAACCCACTGTAAGAGCCAGTAAATCCTGTGGAAAATGGTCTTCAGTGATTTTACATCGAGGACCGTGAGTCTTTATGATAATTGGATCAAAGATGCTGGTAAGTAACCATATTTCCTAATTGATGCTCATCCTTCCTTTTTATGTTGGAATCCAATATTTAATAGGATTTCATTGAAGCAGAATGAGAGACTTTGCAGCTTAACCCTCCCTCAAGGACACCCCAAATATTATTTTTATTACCAATTGCTAATAGAGCTCCACTGATGTTCATTATGACATCTATAATAGAGAGAATAGTTTTAATATCCAGTGAAGATAATTGGTTAGTAAATGATGGTGCATTCCAACTCAGTAGCCATTAAAAGTGATTTTGGAGGCACGGTGCTCTTAGGCCTGATTCTGCCCTACTCTGCTCCTAGGGGAAATAATAGTTACTGCCTAGTGGCCCTGTCTAGGATGGTTCTTGATACCCCAGGGGTGTATCAGAAAGGGCAGGGAGTGTTTCGTGGAGTAACCCCCAAAATATTTCTGAAATCCCTTCCTTCTCCCCTTGCCCATTAAAAAAAAATCAATGTTACAGAATAACATTTACTATCACAGCAAGAAGTTCAAAATACCTTACATGAAAACAGGATATAAATGCCACATATTTCTTTTATGAGAATCAGCAGTTATTTCTGTGTAGAATCATCAGTAGCTCCTATTTACTTACCTATGTCTATCTAGATTTTAGTAAACCACTAAATGTGTGTTGCTTTTATAACTATTATAAAATGTTCTAAAAACATAACAAAGGTAAATTATTTTTTAAATAGACAAGGAATCAGAGTATTTTAGAGCTGAGATGGACCTAGATATCATCAAAGCTAACGCCTCATTTTAGAGTTGAAGAAACTGAGGCCCAGAGATATGATCTTCCCAACATCATGGTTTGTTGTTGGCAGAAAAAACTAGAACCTATGTTTTCTGAATTGGATTAGTATTCCGGTATTTCACATTCGAAATATTTTACACATGTGTACCACCATTACCACTTTAGATTAGTTTTTATCTATCAACCAGAAATTGCATGTTCACCAAATTCAGGAGGGCAAAGTGCCACCTCTTGACACCTACCACAATTGGAATTATATTCAAGTTTACACTGATTTCAGCAAAGATACACTGTTTCATGGTTGCCATCATTTTCAGTAGACTGCTAAAGACCAATTTTATTTCATTAAAAAAGGTCTCATAAATAGTTTTTCTCCTGAAGAATGCCAAGGATATAAAAAATACTCATAAATAGAGATGCTTCACTCTGCTAGGGGAATGGACAGTGGCTGTTTCCATATTTTCTTCTTTTTTAGTTTTTCCAACTTATGATGATGCAGGGAATATATAGATTTCTTCAGAGATCATCCTTCTCTAAAGGTTTATAGGAGTTCTCAAATTCAGTATTTAACTTAAATACTAATATTTTTTGTTCTTTTCTAATGGTTTTTATTTTTATTTATTTTTTAATACTAATATTTTAATAGCTTTATCAAGTAGAGGTGTACCTTGCTACCAGAACTCTCATGATTTGAGCTTGGGAACCAAGTAGATTTGGGTACATTTTTTGACGTAGACTTGTTGGGAAGAATAGAACCCTTGCTATACAACTTTCGCTATTCACTATTTCAAATGCAGGAACCCAAGGGATTCAGGTAATCATTATGCTGACTCAAGAGCCAAATCGATTTAGATGATGATGACTGTCTATATAGTGCTAGAAGTATAAAATATTTACAAATGAACTTACTTCTAAATTCCACTTCTACTTTTATCCATGGATCAGCTCTTTACTTTTTATTGGAAATACCTATATTTAAAAGCTGAATAATATTAGGTGAGAAAAAAGAATGACCAGGGGCGGGGGTGGTTAGGGAGATCCCCAGAAGCAGAGTTGCATTAAACGGTGCAGGAAGGTGAGAGGAAGAGGCAGTGAGTGCTACATATCTGAAATTAGCTAATTTGAAGTCTTGAGAGGGGAAGGAAGGTATGGGATGTATAATGAGAAGACCTAAATTGAACTGACACTCCTGTGGATTAGCTGGGTGACCTTGAATGAATGCTTTATTGTTTGCGAATCTCAGTTTCTTTGTTAGCAAAACAGAGGTGAGTATGATATCTACCAGCTACCAGAAAATATGCGTGAAAGTGCTCTGTCATTTGGGAGGTACCCCAACACAAATGGTGGTGGTGGTGGTGGTTACAAATGATGGATAGAGTGTGTTCCTCTTAACATAATTTTAATATAGCATATCACCTTTTAAAAAAGTTTACTTCACACTTATTTTTTCTTGTTGGGCTCTAGGAGGGTTAAAAAGTTTTGTTTTGGGATTTACATCTTTATAAGAATACTTTCAGGTTTAAGAGGACAGGTTTTTGCTTTTGCTTTGTGTGTTATTGATCTCTGCAAGCCATTAGGAATCATTTCTGGCCGTCTTAATTCAGTTTTATTTTGCTTACCCTGGGAAGGTCTGAATCCCTGATCAAGGGCCAAGTATTTCAAATGTGTTCTTGGCTTTGGCCCTAATCCTGAGTAGCCTTCAGGAAACTCACTGATATTCTTTGGTTTTCTGATGGCTAGAGAAGTGGTGGTAATGCATAGTTATTTTGTGTGGAAAATTCCATAGCTACAGAATTTAAAAATGGTTTAATTAATACTTAAGCTGTAAGAGGATTTATTATGATTCTTAGCTATGAAATGTCAAATTTTGGAATAATGCTATAATATTTTTAATGTTTAAAAAGCAATTTTCCTCCTTGTGGATAGTAATAATGACTTTTCAGACTGATCTCTTTGTAAGAAGATAGAGTCTAAGTAAGAGTGTTGACATTCTGAACCTTTAGTATTTCGCACAGTACTAAAGGTACATGCTTGCTTTTCTTCCCAGCTTTTTCATCTTACTGGGGCTTGTCATTTGAAAGATGTACTCTTCGAGCTAATACATGCTACTTAAGAAGAGAACACTGTCTTACAAGTAGTTGATGGAAAAGTTCATTAGCATCCTATATATGTGGCACTTGTACTTCCCCTGTTCTCTCTCTCTCGCTCGCTCTCTCTTTCTGTCTCTCTCTCACTCTTAGAAAAAAAAAGATCAGGCTAGTAATAAATCAGAATTTTGGTAATCTATGGGGTATGGATTCTCAGACAGCCTGTGTCCCTATTCTCTGCTTTCTTCTCAGCTCTATTCATGACACTTAAACCTAATTCTGTTGCCAAATAGAAGATGCATCATCAACTTTTTGTCTCTAGAGAAAACAGAGTTCACCTCAAGCCTGAACCTTTTGTAATTTGTGGAATCACAGATTGAGTCAGGATTAACTTTAAATGTCCTCGAACAGTCCCCTCTATAACCCTCCCTACCAAGTCACCATCCACACCTGACTTGTAAACTTCTCATCATGGGGAGCCCACTGCCTCATGTGGAAGTGGGCTCCCCATTCAGTAGGGTGTAACTGTTGCTGAGAATGGAGGCAGGGGAAATAAACCAGTTGTCAGTCATTAACAATAGCCGGAATCTTGAGCATAATATTAAAGACTTTGAATTTTATCTGCTCAGTAGAGAGAGCTAATTTAAGCAGAGGAATAATCTTAGGTAGTGAATTTGGCAGTTTTGTGGAAGGCCAGATGTAGCAGATTGGATCAGGAGGCAGAAAAACCACATAACGGACCACTGCAGAGCACCTACTGAGGGACTTTGAGGTCCTAAATGCAGAAGAAAGAAGCTCAGAAGCCCTGGTTCTCAACTCTGACAGTTCATCAAAGTTACATGGGCAGGTTTTATTAAAATATGGTTGCCTGGGACCCATGCTCTAGGATTCTGATTCAGTTGGAACAGAATCATTTTTTGGCCACTTGATTTTTATACACTCCAGAGGTGATTCTGCTGTGCTGACAGAATTGAGATCTGCCATAATAATAGCAGCAAAACTTACTGAGCACTTGGGCTGTGTTGGGCCCTTTCCACACAATAACTCACTAAATCTTCTATGAAATACAGGCTATTTTATGCCCAATTCACAGGTGAGGAAACTAAGCAAAGAGAAGTTAAGTCAATGGCCCCAGGTCACATAATGTAGTCAGTAGGGGAGCCAAGATCAAAACCCAGGCTAGCTGACTCCAGAGCTTTGTTAAAATAGGATTAAAAAGCTTAGCGTTTTGTTTTATTATTTGCTTTAAAATAATAGGAAATCAAACTTACTAGCTTTTCCCAAAGGGTATACTGATTTTTTTTTTTTTTTAATTCACAGAACTTAAAAGTCACATACAGGATTTTTTTAAAAAGGCGTGTGCTTAAAATGTTAAATTACAGGAAGAAGTTATTTATTTTAAAATTCTTTACTTCTTCTTCCTGAACCAGCCCAGCATGTTTTAGGCGACTTGTTTTGTGTCTACTGGTACCAGTGGAATAACAGAAAGATGATGTCATTTGATTTTCTCCCCCCTGCTGAGTCAATGAAAGAGTAAAATGAATATGTCTCTAATTCAGGAATTCCTTTACTGATACTTTAAAAATCCCTAGTTTTCAACCATACATGTGATGTCTGTTAATAACAGAAACATTTAAAATTGCTTATAAAGAAAAAGAAAAAAGTAAAAATCACCTTACTTTCGTCATCCAAAGATAATAATGTTAACATCTTTCTAGAGATTTTCTTTCGATACTGGTTTTAAGACCTTATTTTATTGGGGATGAAACCCGATGGATTAATGGTTTATGATATTCATGTATTGAAAGTGTAGATTACTCACTGATAGAAGAAACCCATCAGAGTTTGATCAATTCTAATTCTGTTCCTTGGTGGGACAGCTTTCATTTACTGAGACTTCCCTAGTGAGGTATGGACTTGTGGCTAGGGTTCTTGTGGCCTTTTTAATAGCATATGGCACACAGATGTCCCAGGAAATTTGTAAAAAGGAGAGAAGGGAACTAATAGAGCAATAAAAGACTTTAGTGACATATACTTGGATAGTGACATGTCCTGATTTCAAAGCTTTTCCTGATTGAAAACTGTGACAATCTTAAATTTTTTTAAGAAATTTTTAATTTTGAGAACTTTGTGCTTTTTTGAATGTCAGCAAACTTTTGTTGAATTTCTATTTTAGTGCACGATACTTCACTAAAATTGTTCCTGCGATGACTTGTTTTTATTTAATCCAGTGGCATTTTTCAGTCCACATTTTACTTTCCCACTCTGCTGCGTTTGATGCTTTGACTCCTCCCAAAAATCCACTCTTCCCTTGGCTTCAGGAGATCTCACTTTTGTGGTCTTAACATCTACCTCTTCAGCTGCTCCCCTCAGGCTTCTTTACAGTTCTCCCTTCTCCCACACGCCTTTGAACACTGAGTCCTCGAGATTATGACTTTCGTCATTTGCTTTCCTTACTCTACCCACTTTTTCTAAGCTAGTTTCACCACTTTTATTGTTCAGTACTTGTGTGATGATGCAAACCTACCGTCTGGCCCAGATCTCTCTCGTCTTCCAGACCCAGATATCTAAGTGCCCGTGGAAGTCTCCAGATGAATGTTTTATAGGCACCCCAAATGTAAGCTGTTCTAAAACAAGCCACCTTTCCCTGACCAGTCTTGCTCCTTACCCTGTATTCCTAGTCTCAGTGATGGTATGGTTATCAAAACAAAAATTTCAGTGTTTTTCTTAACTCTTATCTGTCTCTAATGTCCCATGTTTAACCATTTAAGAATTTTATGTTTTCTACTTCGTTACTGAATTTCAAAATGATCTGATCCTATTAATCTTCCTTTATCACTATCTAATTTTTAATTTTATAAATTTATTTTAGCAAAGGGCTATTTGGCCAAACTGTGTTCCACAGAATATTAGTTCTACAAGATGTTAAATGATATTCTACAAAAAAATCAGGGCAATTCATTATGAACATGAATCACTACGAAATCCTGCAGAAAAGCAACTTGTTTGTTTAACCTAGCATTCCCAGTAGCCTCTCATTACTTTTGTAGAAAGACTTTAAATCCCTTGCATCTATTGCATAGATTGGGACTTAGTTGTATAAGATATGTGGTAAGGAACAAACTCATTTTTTCCCCCCAAGTAGTCAGTTTTACTATCAACATTTGTTGAATAATCTCCCTTCTCTTCTTGTTTATGGAGCTTTCTTTATCATATTAAATTCCTGAATATCTTGGGGTTTGTTTTGGAGCTGACTTTTGGCTAATTTATTTTTTAAATAGGACATCTGTCAGTATTTTTGAAGGTAGCCCATTTGAATGCAAACTAAATCATCTTTAATAGTTAAAGTCATGCCCTAGTATATCCAGGTGTCAAATGGGAGCTCTCCAGCAATAAAACCAAGGCCAACTGAATCATTCACCATAAAGTCTACTGAAAAAATTTTTGCATTGGGTAGGAAGTCAGACTTGAAGGGTATTCAAAATTTTTCAGTACTTGGCTATATCATTAGCAATTTAAGTGAGCAAGGGCTGTATTCTCCCCCCATCTCTCTTTTCCAGTTGGTAGAAGTGATGGCATTTAGCGATCTAAGGTTAGTCAAGGCTCAATTTTAATTCAGATGCACTTGGAAATTTGTCTGTCGTTATTTTCCTTTATAGTACCCTGGGTTTATGATGCAATTTAGTAAAATTACCCCTGAACTACTTAAGATTATAGAATTAATCACATTTCATCTTGAGTTGCAATTTTTAATTCATCTAACTCTCCTGGCCGGGAACTAGCAGTGATTGGATGAATTTCTTCTTTACGTGTTGTGAAGCTAATATATGTTTTTGCTCAAAATATCAGTTTGGTTAGCCCACATTTTGGACACCTGGAACCCACACTTTAGATACTTAGCTGATGCTAAGGTCGCTTTTAGTTCTATGATTCGGTACATATGGAAATGTCACAGTTTTCTTGGGAAAAGAAGAAAGTTAAGAAACAAAACATAAACATTTTTGTATATAAAAGAATGTCTGGATGGAGCAACTCTAAAATGCTACTAGCGGTTATAGATGGTGGGAGCTTGCTGGGTGTCTTCTGTCCTGCAGGTTCATTCTGCATGCTGTGCTGGACTCTGGAGAATGACCAGTATGGACTATATCCATGGGCTTGTTCCCCTGCCCTCTGGTTTCTGGTTCGTTTCAGCCAGGGGAGAGCCCCAGGAAACTGATTAAAGTGAGGAGAATTGTGTTGGGGTATCAGTTCTGTTGGCCCCTTACTTAGAATTGCCTTGAGCTGGCCGAATCCCTCAGCTGAATGTCGCAGCTCCTCTCCACAGGGCTTTTCCATATGACTCTCTCCTGGGTTCTGGTAACCATACCTCTCTTTGCCATCTGAAGCCTAGGATACTAACAGGCTCACTGTTTCTAGCCCCATCAGTATCCCTGAAGACAGTAGTGATCATTGCCCAAAAACTCCATTGTCAACATCAAGGTCTAGGTGCTCACTTAAAGAAATGTTGGTTGCTGTCAGTTATCTCTTGGCTAAGTGGATGTGCACTTACATCTTGTTTTCCTCTTAGATCCAAGAGTTGAAGACTGGCTTCTCATGTCCTCGCCTCTACCACAAACCATCATCCTGGTACTCTATGTCTGTTTTGTTACATCTCTGGGACCAAAGTTAATGGAGAATCGAAAGCCCTTTGAACTCAAGAAAGTGATGATAACGTACAATTTTTTCATAGTACTCTTTTCTGTGTATATATATTATGAGGCAAGTGTCTTCAGTATTCCTAATGGGAGAATTTTGCCTGAGTCTTCCTGTTTATCTGTCATTATGTTTCTTGTTATGACTGTAAAGCTTTTCCAGATTTAAGGAATTTTAGAAACTTATCTCACTAGAGCAGGGGTTTGTCAAAAACTGTTCTGTATAGGTCAGATATTGAACTCTTTAGATGATCTCAGTATAGTCCACTCACAGATAGTGAGACAAATTAGCATTAAGTCCAGGGACTTACACATAGTTAGCCTTACTAGGTGATTGAATGAATATATAAATGTTAGTTTTAAGGAAACGCATACTTGGAGAAATTAAGTAACTTACTTAGAAAGTTAACATAGCTGGTAAGTAATTTGAATCCATGCCTGTCTGACATCAGAGCTCATCCTGATTCTACTGAGTTGTCATCATCATGGTAGGAATCTTTGGTTTCTGCATGTTCTAATGAGTTATGAGATGGTGGACTATATTAGTTTGGTTTCTGAAGACCCTACAGAAAGCCAAGTCACACAGCTTCTCCTGTACATTGCAGTGCTTCTTTGGAGGTAGGGAAGAGTGGAGAATCAGTCATCCCTGTTTAAATAAATGGACTTAGAATGTTACTTGGATCAGTCAGAAGTTAAGTCTGAGCTCAAGAGAATATGAGGATGCTTAACGGCAGATCAGGATTTTGTAAAGCAGAATTAGCCATTTCTGTACCATATTCCCTTGTTCCTTAGAGAAAATTTATTGACTTGTAAAATTTTTCTCACTCATGAAATTTATATTTTCCAAATTTTAATTTTCAAGGTTTTATAACTTACCATGTTAACAGTGTGATTAAGTTATCTTATGAATCAAGCTAGGAGCTAGTTTCAGAGAAAATGGTATGTTTTATTTATTTTAATTTTTTTAAATTTATTTTTCAATTACAGTTGACATGCATTATTATGTTAGTTTCAGGTGTACAACATAATGATTAGACATTTATATACTTTACAAAGCGATCACTCTATTAAGTCTAATACTGATCAGATAAGGATGGTGTTTTAAAATACCACAATCTAAATAGTTTTTCTTTCTTCTTTGTTTCTTCTCTTTTTACCATTAAAACATCATTTTGATAATGCCTCATAAACCTTTGCTTTTAGAAGTTAATTTATTGTAAAGTTGTCATTTTAACTTTAATAGAAATTAATAATAGGAATTCAAAATGTACTTCAGTGGCAGAAAATGATGTAACCATTATACTGAGAAAGAAAACATTCTAGGGAAAATGCTGGCACTTGTGAGAATAGGGTGTCAGAGAAGGAAAGAACAGATCACATTGTCAGAACTCTGAATTAAGCCAAATGCTTAATGTAGGCATTAATTTAAAATTATAGCCCTTTGATCTTCATTTTCAGATACTGTTTTGAGAGAAGACCTTCCTACCATCAGACTGAAAAGATATCAATGTGTTGTGTCCAGAATAACCAGACCCAACTTGAGTGCTCTTAACCAGGAGACAGTTTATTAGCCGGCGGCTGTCCTTGCAAAGGAGCAGCCTCGAAATGCCAAGATACAAGGTTTTTAAGCCCCCAATCCTATTCCTCATTCTGTCTTAAACACAAAGGTCCATCTTTCTCCTATTCACTACCTGTCAACCCACTGGTCAGGTGTGCAAGCGGGAAGTACAGAAGCAGAAAGCTTGTGTTAGAATGTTATGTTCCTATGGGTGATTGCCTATGTTCCCATGGACAATAGCCAGTGTTCCCATGGGCGATGGCCAAACAGTAATTTTCAGCTTATATACAATTGATTATTTTTCATGCCACGCAAGCAAGCAGGGTTACACAAGCTAAAATTGGCAGTTAGCGTATGAGCTCATTGTTACAAGTTTCATGATTAACAGAATGTGGTTGGGGGTTCCAGAAACTAGGCCTAAGTTATAGACTTCCTTTGTCCAGTTTCAGGTTTTAATTATTCTTTAACCCTTTCATATTTCAGCGGGCTATTACAAATGTGATCTTTGAATTATGGTTCAGACTTATCAACAATAGGCTTTTTCTTCTCACCACTAGTCTAAGGTCACTTCGTGGGTGTGTTGGAATTAAGGCTTGCTAGACTGCACTGTTATTGTTGAGATTTTTCTTTCTTACTTGCCTTGTGAACCCAAGCAAAACTAATATCTGAGTCTCGTGTTTAGTCAACCTTAATTTTAAGAGCCATGGATTACCATTTCACATTACGCCCACTAGCCAAGGACAAGAAAAACACAACTCTTGCAGCCATTTTAGGAGTACATTAAGGAATTTATTTACTGAGTAATTGGGAATATTGGAAATCACCAGAAAAGACTGAATTCAAACCCAGTTATCTCTTTACAGTACACAAACATAGGCACAGACATATATACATATACATATATGTACACATACTATCATATACCCACTAACATTTGCTGTTTAAGCAAAATACTCCCAGTGTTTTGTTCTCCACTATATTAGAATAATTCTCCCAAGAAACGGACATTTTAGTTCAAACACAGTTTATGTAAATAATATATGAGTTTACAATTTTAAAAATTCTTGTTGCTTTGATATCAAATGAATTCCTAATTTGTAATTATTCTAGCCTGCCTCTCCCTCTACACTGACTGCTGACTCAGCTGAGAATGTAATCAAGAGACACAATCCAAACTACCTTTGTGGTAGCTCTTGAGCAAATACTTCCTTCTTTAATGCGTGTATGTTGCCTTACAGTTTGTGATGTCTGGCTGGGGTACAGGTTATTCATTTCGATGTGATATCGTTGACTATTCCTGGTCACCTACAGCATTGAGGGTAAGTTTCTCTTTGGAAAAATTTGTAACTCAAAATTAGTGTTAAAACTATTTGGACTCTTCATGTGAACTTAGAATGAGTAAATGACTCAATTATTAGAATATATGTATTGAGAGAAAAAAGCTAAAAATTACCAGAACAAATCAAAGAAAATCATGTATATTGTTTTCTGTAAAATAAAAATCAGGAATTTTCTTTTTGAATTTCTTGGATTTAAAAATAAATTTGTAGCTGCTTCCTTAAAAAATTTAAAATAGAATTACTGTATGATGCAACAATTCCACTTCTGGGTATGTACCTAAAGGAATTGAAAGCAAGAACTCAGCTATTTCTATACCTGTGTTCATATGAAACAGCATTATTCACAACAGCCAAAAAGCAGAGGCAACCCAAGTGTCCCTTGATGAACGAATAGTTAAACAGAATGTGGTGTATATACATAATTGAATATTATTCGGCCTTCATTTAACAAGGAAGGAAATTCTGACAAATGCTGCAGTATGGATGAGCTATGAAGACATTATGCTAAGTGAAATAATCTAGGCACTAAAGGACAAATACTATATAATTCTACTATATGAGGTACCTAGAGTAGTCAAATTTAGAGACAAAGTAAAATGGTAGTTGTGAGGGGATGGAGAAAAGGGAAATGGGAAGTTGGTTAAATGGGTAGAGTCTCAGTTTTGCAAGATCAAAAGAGTTCTGTGGGTGGATGGTGGTGATGGCTGCACAAAAAATATGAAGGTATTTAATGCCATAGAACTGTACACTTAAAAATAGTTAAGATGGTAAATTTTATGTTATGTGTATTTTGCCAAAATTTTAAAAACCATTTTCTTCCATGTAAAAAAATAAAATTCATATCCATTTTTTCTGCAGATGGCACGAACCTGCTGGCTTTATTACATCTCCAAATTTATTGAGCTGTTAGATACTGTATGTAGTCACCATATTTGGTAAATGTTTGATGTTTCAATGAAAGCAATAAACTGCTAGAGTTCAGCTATCTGATAAATTGGGTGCTCTCTCCTCTTTAGGCAGACCTACTATTACCTTTTTATTTTTTATTATCAGTAATTTTAGAGAATAAGTAGGATAAATTTATTTTTCAGTCTCTCGTAAATTCTAAACGGTTTTCTTATGTATACACCACATGTTTTAGATAAGCATGTAACTGTCACATACACTACAAGGCCTTGTCTTTATGTAGATCGATGACAGCTGTTTTGTGAAGCAAGTTTAGGAAGTGAAGAGCAGAGGACATTTTACCTTTGGTTCTGCAATCCGAAGCACTGTGTCATCCATACTCAGAGGATAAATGCCTCAAAATTCATAAATCTATACTAGAATATTAAGTTACCCCTGGAGTATCAGTAATTCTGGTAATATCAAAACTATCGTCCAACTGCCTTTCTGAAGTCTGTGCTTACTGGGTCCTCTCTCTGCTTGGGGATCAACTCTGAATTTGGGTGACTGGGCTGTGGAGAAACAAATGCCATGGATTAGGGTCCATAGGAGGGAAGAAAGCCATGCACCTTTGTTTCCAGAGTAGGAAATGTGGATATTTATTGTATCTTTGTGGCATGCGGGTCTTAGTTATCTGGAACCAGTCCTGGATCTAAGACCAACAACTGTGTTCTCCTTTCAGAATATATACCACTGCATTTCTTGTAGCAAATCTCAACATGCTTTACCTTCTCAGATGACTCTGCATAATGTTAGAATTGGAAAGGACTTTAGGGAGCATAGCATCAGTCCACTGGTTTTCAAATTTTAGCGTGCATTAGAATCACCTGGAAAACTTGTTTAAAACACAAATACCTATATCCCACTCCCAGAGTTTCTGATTCAGTTGGTCTTAGGTGGAGCTCAAGAATTTGCATTTCTAGCAATCTCTCAGATGATGTTATTACTATTGGTCCAATGTCCACACTTTGAGAACCCCTGCTGTAATCCAGAGGTTCTCAACCCTCATGGTGCAGTAGACTTAATTGCATTACAAAGCAAAAAGCCTGGGCTCTATCCCTAGAGATTTGGTGCCAGATGCTCTACAGTAGAGTAAAAAGCTTCTTGGACATTGTAATATGCAGCCAGAGTTGAGAACTATTGATCTATTGAAGTCCGGAGCCCGCAGTCTGAAAATATATTGAAGCCAAGAAGTTAAGTGACTTACCCAAAGGAATGCTGCTACTAACTGGAAATAGGACCCCAGGTTGCTGCTTTATGCCATTTTTTTGTTGTACCATGCTGCCTTTTTCCATGTGCATAAGCAAATGCATTTGGCTTCATTGTTTCTGCTTTGCATGTTCTCAGTTCTAGCTTCCATTAGAGACTGTTGCTGCCTCTATGTCCTTACTTAAACCACACTTCTGAAGTACTCCTATGAATACTTTTGTTTCTGTAACTCTGTTTAGTGCCGTATTTAGAAGTTTAACTCATCACTCGTCATCTGAATTTTGAATATTTCTGAATATTTAGTTCTGCCTTTGAATATTTTTTGAAAAAAAAGTTTCCCCCAAATTCTTTCTATTCTACTCCTGTGCTTGCAGAGTTTCTGTAAACCATTGGGTACATTCGATCTGAATGGTGGCTTCATTGCCCTTCTCATTTTTCATAGGAAGCTTTGCTTTTTTTCCATCCTATTTCGCCAATTAATTCTTCAAGTTTTTTCCTGACTTTTGATGTGTTGCAAGTCATCTTTCAGTCTGCTTAATCCCTTTTTAAATTGGTAGGATGTGTTAAAGAGTGATATAGAATAATTTCAGTCCTAAGAATTAAGATTCCCTGCTTTCTCATATACTTCAAAATCCACGTGGATTTTTTCCCTAACAATAACATTTCTTTCAATAATTTGTGACCATATTCTTCACTTTATATCTTTGATTTTTAAGTCCACATACAATATCTTTTTACCTTTTTATTGATTTTCCAATGACTAGGCCTCATACCTAAGTTCCTGCATACTAATTAGCTTTGGAACTGTCCCTTGGAGAATCAGCTGCTTCTATCAGCATTCCATAAAGAAATCCTTTCAAAGCAAGTTATGATGTGAAATAGTTTATATTTGCCAATATTTTTATAACACTAGATAAACTATTGCATGATTTTATATGAACTTGATTTTCTTTAAATTATTTCAGATATTTTTTGTTCTGCGTAAGAAGAATAGCCAAGTGACTTTTCTGCATGTCTTGCATCATACCATCATGCCATGGACCTGGTGGTTTGGAGTCAAATTTGCTGCAGGTAGCCAAGGGAGAGTTGGGATCCTGTGTTATAAATAATAACATTCTTGTATGCTATAAATATAAGATCTATCCTTAAATGTGATTTAAAAGAAACTCAAAACATCAAAGACTCACTTTGATCAAACTTCTGACTTTCATTATTACTTGAAATCTAAACATAGAACTCTTACCTAGATCCTCCATTCTTTCGAAATGAATGACTTTTGGATACAGTCTTCTACACATATTTTTCTGGTGGTTTTGTTTGTATTTTATTCTTTTCTCATAGAGTTCTAGTAAATGTCTTTAAATAAATAAACAAACAAAGAAATAAGATGATGAAAGCCTTGGTATATTGTAGTATAGTTAGATATCTATTCCTTATCTGTTACCAGAATAACAGATTTATCTGTTCCATGTCTTCTTTGTCTTCAAATTTCCAATAACTGATACATACTCTAACCCCTAACAGCTCTTTAAAGATGTGTCAAATTGCAGTTTTCTTGATTTCCTTTAAACATCCTACCATGTTAAAGGATGCTTTTATATTGTTTTTTTAAGGTCAAAAATAGTTTAAATCAAAAGCTTGACAAATAGGCTCTTTTGTTTGGTTTCATTTTTATGTTTTTGTGCATCAAAAATGGGAAAAAAAATGTTAAGTAATTTTACCCTATCATAAAGTTATAAATAAGTGATATCCCCAAGGACATATCCTTATTGGCAAAGTTGTTTGGCAAAGTATTTATTTATGGTAGTTTCTTAAATTTAAGAAGCCTTTAAGTAGGCCTGTAGCCCATATTAGACAATGCTTTAACATTTCTGTAAATAACTCACCTCTGTTAGGCCTTCTGACTCTGCAAGACTAAAAGAAAAGAAGAACCACAACTGAAGAACACTTGTTTGAGTTTTAGACTCTCTAGGCAGGAAGGAAAAAATCTGCATGTCTCATGTCTCAGAGCATGAGAGAACACGGATAAGCCAGTAGCACGAAAGAGAGATGCCAGAACCCAGGAGGCCTGTCTCTACCATGGCCAAGGGCATCAGATTTTTCAATATGTAAAGTATATCCTTGCCCAAAATTAGCATTTATCTGTTGAAGATTTTTAACAAGTAGTTGTAGCTATTTTTTTCTTATAATGTATGTAAATGTAAAAAATTAACTCACAATGTAATAAGATAGTCTCATCTGTGTCCATTTCACAAATCAAGGATAGCTGTATTCTTTAATCTCCATTATTTCACTTTACTTTTTATATTTTTGTTTTCTTTCACATGCATGTCTTCCCTCTCAGTGTTGATGAAAAATTGAAAAAGACCTAAACTTACACTAATAGAAGCAGCTATAATTTCTTGTGTGCGTATAATTGTGAAACACAAGTCATACTGAGAGGCATTTGGTATCTTCTCTCAAGCAACTTGACTCCTAAATTATCAGCAATAGGCAACTATTCTATTTTTGGAGTATGCTGGAAAAGGTTCTTTTACACTCTTATAATTTATCTATTCGGATCTTTCCCATGAGACCAGAATAGTATATCACAACATTGAAAAATTAGATATAAATGGAAAAAAGATTCGAAGGCAATACCTCAAAATATAGTGATTTAGAGATATGGACACAAAAAGTGGTTTCCCTCTCCTTTTTTATCTTTCTCTGTATTTTCTAATTTTCTCCATTACATATATGTTATTCTATAATGTGAAAAATAAATTTTATTTGAAAAATAGAGTTGAGCACTTTTCTAATTTCTTTGAGTCCATTGCTAGTCTGGCTTCTATTTCAAAACAAACAATGCTTTCAGTAACGAAAATTTAAACACGATATACCTTATTTTTTTTTTTTTTAACGCCTACAGCACCTGGTATTCCTAGGTGGTCTCCCATCCAAGTACTAATCAGACCCGACCTTGCTTAACTTCTAAGATCAGACGAGATCAGGCACGTTCAGGATAACATGGTCGTAGACATATTTTCCTTAATATTTTAATGTTACCATGCCTATGGACACCAAGCACTTTGTAGTGGGTTCATTGTCCACACCCTAATCCCCCTTCTGCTTTAGAAAATGTAAACAGTAGAAAATAACATTTTCTTTTTTCTCATATGTCCCATGAGTAGACATTTCTGTTCAGTCTTGCATGTGGAATCTAATAAACGTGTGTATACCTGATGTCTATTCAGTGACAAGCACAGCGATAAGAGCTGAGGTATTTCCAGAAATGTAGTTTTACATTGGCTTCCATTCCTAGAGTGAAATGGTCCATTTTAAACTGCTCTTTCAAAGACTTGAGCACAATTGATCTCTATCTAGTATTTAATTTCCTGTTTGCCTATTGTACAAGTCTCTGGGATACTATCAATCCAGATTTTTTTTTGAATATAATGAAAATATTTCTGTGTCAGGTTTTTATATTAATTATGCACAAACTCCCTTCCAGAGATATGGAGAATTATGATAATTACCCAGGTGATTCCTTTATTTTTCCCAAACCGAATGAGTAAAATGTGTGGCACTAATTGTAATTTATTCTAAGACGTTTGCTTTTCAGAACTGTTATTATAGAGAAGAAAGCAAGCTTAGAAAATACTTTATTAGAAAAGCCTTCCAAAAAAGATATGAAAAACATTACTAATTAAAATGTGATTGTTCTGTGAACAAATTATTAAAATAACTCATCAGAAAATAGTAACTAGAGAAAATAAGCAAGTTAATTTTATTTGATAGCTTATTTTCAGCAGTAATCCTTGCACTAGTGCTTTGATAAATTCCTTTCCATAGGATCCTCTTTTTAGGACATTTAAATGGCGAAAGCTTCTGAATGGGAAATAGACACTCTTCTACCAAAAAATGGGAAAGGTGTCTTAGTGAGATAGGCTCTGATGTAGTTCATTATCAAGAGTGCAGTAGATTTTTTGTGTGTATATAATCGTGAGACACAAAAATTATCTTATCCTCCTTTAGGCAACTTAACTCCTAAACTATCAGAAATAGACAACTATTCTATTTTAAGTTATCATAGAAAAGGTGTTTTCACACCACTATAATTTATTTATTCAAGTTGCTTTTGGGAAAGAAGACTAATCCAAATGTAAATAATAAAAGCTGTGAGGTAGTTTATAAACTTCATTAATTTAGTTTCTTCTGATTCGAAATTGGTGATAAAGAATTAGCTGAAATTTTATTACTCTGTTCAGGAAGGGAAAATTTATGAATGCATAAATGAGGCATTGGGGGAATATTTAAGCAACTTAAAATTATTTGAAACAGGTTATTTTAAGAGAATACTTTAGCAATGGTAATATCTAGAATTGCTGCAATTATGAATGATTATTAAAGAGTAATTAGTTTCTACTATGCAACAATTTTTATTTTGCTTTCAATTTTCTATAATTCATAGTGTTTGTGAATTTGGTCCTTGTCACATAATTAGTTCAGATTTGTGAGGTTTTGTTTTATTTCTGAAATTAAAGAATGCTGGAATAAAGAATATATTTTGAAAAAGAATTTAAATTTCAGGCCAACATTGCTAAACTGAATCAGGCTATGCATAAAGAATGCAGGTTCTTATAGATTGTGCCACTTCGGAATGAGTGGCTAGGAAAGAATTTTGTCTTTTTCTCCCACCACCGACTATTGATCCTGTTACCCCTTTCACTGTACTACTGGTCCAGCTAAAGGCAATTGAAATGATCTTTGCTTACATTCCCCTGCATTCTTTGCTTCTATTCTAAATTGTATGTGATCAGTACAAGCTGTGGCGAAATTAGAAGAGAAAAACCAAGATGGGATGGCACAATTTATAATTATCAAATGGAAGCAGTAAACAAAGATGGTTTAATAATTAATAAATGTTTATTTTGGAAAAACAGTAATTAATGAAAGCAAACTTTAGCACAGCTTACTAATGAAAACCAGTGGTTTTGCTGACAGAGTTTTGAGGCACTAAAAATGTCTATGGACAATTGAGAGTGGAAAAGGTGGATTTGATTCGATACAATGACTTGTTCAAAAGTATTCTTATTGGCTTTATTCATAATTAACCAAATTGGAAACAATCCAAATATCTTTAAATAGGAAAATGGGTAAATAAATTGTGATGTAGTCATATAATGTAATAATACACAGCAATAACAAGGCAGACTACTAATATGCACACAACATGGATGAATCTTGAAAACATGTTGATTAAAAGGCACAAGAGTATATTCAGTATAATTCCATTTATACGAACTTTAAAAGCAGGCTAAATTAATAGTTGATAGAAATCAGAATAAATGTTACATTGGGAGGGGTGTATTTGAAGGGGGGTGTGAGAACCTTACTTAGTGTTAGAAATGTTATATATCTTGAATTTGGTAATGGTTATGTGGGTGTATACATACGTAAAAAAATCATCAAGTTGTAACTTAACAAGATTAATGTACTTTGTATACTTTATATATATTAACCCTCACTAAAAAATAAATCTGATTACTATTATTTAGCAAAATAAAAAGTAATTCAACTTAGTTTGTTAAATCTAAATCATAAGACTATCTTAAGTCAAGATCTAACAAAATAAATAAAGACTTGCTAATTTATTTTCTAAGATTGTATCTTATATTTTACTAAATGAATGTATTATCTAGCTTCCTTTAATTTGATAGCTGTTTAACCAGATTGATGTTTCATACACTGTATGATGTTCTTTGCACTAAAATTAAAGAAATAAATGTACTGAAGTCTCAGTTCAGACAAAAATATGTCTCATTTTAAGAAACAGTCCCCCCATTTTATAATAATTTTATTTTTCAGGTGGTTTGGGAACATTCCATGCCATGCTAAATACGGCTGTACATGTAGTCATGTATTCCTACTACGGACTATGTGCATTGGGACCAGCCTTCCAGAAATATTTGTGGTGGAAAAAATATTTGACGTCATTACAGCTTGTGAGTAATTATTTTCTTTAAAACTATTTATGAAACTAAACTAGAGTTATTTGTCTTCCCTGCGAATTAGGATACTAAATAAATAGATAATGAAGTTTACAAAACAATGAGGAAGTAGTATCTGGCCTCTATATGGCATCACATCATTATCATTTCTATGCTATTTAAAATTTTGTCAGGAACTTTGTTGAAAACAAAGCATATTTGGTAGCCAAGAGGCTCAGACAATTAAACTAAAATGTGTAACTTTATACCATCTTTCAGCTATTTTATGTGTTTATATAAAATAAACATTTATGATCAAAATAATTTCAGTTATATGAACCTCACTAGGTATAATAATAGATTAGAAGTTAGAAATCTCATATTCTAGATTTAAGTAACATTAAGGGAATATAACTTTGAGGAAATTTTGAGCCTTCCTGTGTACCTGCCTATCTAGTTCTCACATTTATAAATCTATTTTCTTCCAACTAGTAAAAGTATTGTGAGGATTAAAGGTGTAGAGTGGTGATGTAATATATATATATATATATATATATATATATATATATATATATATATATATATACACACAGACACACACACTATATATATATATACACACAATATATATATAAATATATACACAATTTCGTGTGTATATATATACACACAAAATTGAGAACCCCAGACAACCAAACATAAGGAAACAGTGAAATAGGTTTATTTTAGTTTCTACTTTGTAATATTACAGTCATGAAAATTATTCACAATTGCTTTCTTTTTAAGTGTTTTTATTTCTGATAACATAAATTAGAATACTGTCCTCAAGTAAGCAATATTCAAAAGAGCAGAGGTGCTCATCTAAGACCTAATAATACATTCTGCGCATTAACCCTAAAAATATAAGGCTTATAATTTTTTTGAAGAGTAACCATAGATTGAGATGATGATTTACTTTAAATTTTGTCTTCTATTAAAAGAATAATTCTGATTCTCATATTTTCAGATTTCCAGTCTATAATAAGTTAGTGTCATATTCTGCCAATAGCACTAAAAAGAAAGTGTGAATTTGAGTATAGATAGCCTACTGAAGCTTAATTTCTATTAAAATCCTACAACTTGTTAAATAAAATTCAGCATAGTCACATAAGATGTTCTCTCAGGTAAGAAACTGATATTTTAGTCTGTAAGGATATTAAATCAGTATCAGAGTATATCCTTGCAGAGTTGTTTATTGTATCCAAAATTGACATTACCCTAAATAACCAACTGTGAGGAAATGGTGAAATAAATATTTTAATTCTTACTTTAGAATATTATGAAGTCATGCAAATTATTCACAATTGCTTTCTTTCTCTTTTTTTGTAGTTAGTGCTCTTTTTTTATATAACTTTATTTTTTTAAGTTAGTTTCAAGTATACAGTATATTGGTTAGACGTCTATAATGTTCATAAAACAATCCCCACAATTGCTCCCTCCCTTCCCTGGCTCTCCGCTTAACCATCATATTAATGCTAACTACATTCTCTCCGTCATGCTCCCCGTACCCAACTATCAACTACTCATTTGTACTTCTTTAACCCTTCACCCCATTCTCACAGCTGCTTTCTTTTATAGTAGGTTTTCTGATTTTAAAGTAATATATGCTCATTACAGAAGAATAAGAACATCTACTTAAGCAATGAGAAAGAAAAATAAGCGTTACTTCCACTGCCCAGGGATAATCAGAGCTAATATTTTATTCTCTTATTTAACTTTTCTCATATATGTATATATAATAATACACACACACACACACACACACACTCATATACACACCTTTTGTATAATTTGTATTATACTATATATACAATTTTGTATTAGGCTTTTTTTCACTTAATATACTCTTAAATGCTGTAAAGAATTTTTAATAAGATGGGAAAATACTTATATAGAAAAAAGAAAAAGAATAGATATTTGTTCATTATTTCAAATGTGTCAATTATACACAAACACACCAACGTAGGATGTTGAGGATCTTGCTTAGGCTTCCTAAGGTTTCATTTGCTCTCATTAGCAAAATGAGAACAATAATTATAGCTACTACATGGGAATGTCATAGAAGTTCCTCAAGATAATGCAAGGAAAGTCGATGATGATAGTAAAAAGAAACTATGTGAAATTCTTAGCTATGGTTATAACTGAATGGATTATAGGTAATTGTTATTTATTTTTATTAATAGATTTTTACTTTACTAAAATATTCACAGAACATATGTCACCTTTTATTTTTTAATTAAACTTATTGGGACAACATTAGTTAATAAAATTATATAGGTTTCAAGTGTACAATTCGATAGTACATCATCTGTATATTGCGTGGATTATTCACCACCCAAAGTTAAATCTTCCTGTCACCATATATTTAACCTCCTTTACCCTCATCTCCTACCCCCCTTCCTTCTGATAACCACTAATTCACTGTCTGTGTCCATGAGTCTCTATTTATTTGTCATGTTTGTTTGTTGCTTTCAGTTTTATATCCCACATATAAGTGAAATCACATGGTTCTCAACTTTTAATCAGGAGAAAAAAGATATCCAAAAAACCTGGGCATTAGCCTATAAAATCTCTCTGTTAAGACTGTGTATAATGTTCTGAAACAGAGCCCTTGGGCATCCCTAGGAGAGTCTCTAATGCTATCTCACTCCTTGCAGAGTCTCTGCTGCTTTTGGCAGATAGGATATATTCTTATCTATGACAATAGAGGACAAATGGCAAATATGAGGACTCAGAGTTGTTTCAGCTCCTACAAAATTAGTGGGGCTCTAATTAGAATGTTTCATTTCCCCCAATTTGAAATATCTGGTCTAACAACAAAATATTTGAAGTTGAAACTGTCCTAGAAAGTTAGGCCATAAGGTAGTGGTCCTGCATGCATTTCATTAGTCAAGGACTCAGGTCAGAGACTTGCAAGGAAAACCTGCTCTGATGGTTCTCTGAGTATGAAAGGGCTGCTGCACTGTAGAGCTCCAGGGACATTTACACAGGGCCTTCAGGAGTGAGCACTTTGGTAGAACTGAATAGTGGTTCCAAATTCTCATTTGGATTTTGACACTGTTCCGTCTACTATCACTCTCTTGGAAGCTAGACTGAAAGATAAAATTCCCTACCCACAGAAGCCTGGAGTGCGGTTGGAGAGTTTTTAAACATAAACAGGCAAAGAATGCATTAAATAATTGCTCCATTGTGACACTTCATATTTGAACAATATTTTTCATTCTTTCATTTGTTAGGTCCAGTTCATCATTGTCACCATCCACATAGGCCAGTTCTTTTTCATGGAGGATTGCAAGTACCAGTTTCCAGTCTTTCTGTACATTATTATGATTTATACGTGCATCTTTCTGCTGCTCTTTCTCCATTTTTGGTACTGTGCTTACACCAAAGGTCAAAGGCTGCCTAAATCTGCGAAAAATGAAATCTGCAAATACAAAGATCACTGAAATTCAAGCACTACATGAATCTATGAATGAGACACATATCTTGTCTTCCTTGACAATCAAGAGATAGTCCCATGTGCAGTGCATTTTGTATACTTTTCAAAACCAAGAGCTTGTATTTTTATGATAAGTTATTGGGGTTTCTGATATTTGAGAGCACAAAGCTTCCAGATAGCAGAGTCTTCTGATAATTAGAGCCTAAATCAGCCAGTTTTTTTAGCTGCTTTTAAACCTAATCCAAAAGTTTTGTTAATACATTTTGTTACAAAGGAGGATGTGAAACAGTACAGTACTTTTCAAAGAAGTTCAGTATAAATGAGAAATATCTTTAGATATTTTGAGCACAGACAGAGATCCATGCTGTAAAATGAATTCCTTCTGCTAGGTCTGGAAACTTCTAACTGTGAGCTCTTGCTTTGTAGCTTGTTGACTATATTCAGAAGACACTGTTCACTTCATATTTAAATTCCCATTCTAAATGACTCGAATTTTTAATGTTGTCATTTAAAATCACTAACAATAATTTTTAATGGCTCTCGAGTAGCTGCCACCAGTTTGGATGATAAGATTTTTTCACAGCCTTTTGTTGTATGAAAATGTTTAAAAGTAATCCTTTCAGTTAGTACATTGATGCAGTTGACACTAAGGTTATGTTATTATTTTAAAGACAAGGTGATTTGTCTGGATGGCTTAATGAATGCTTTATTGTTACTGTTTTATAATTAACTTTTTGTATATTTCTGGAAAGAGATGAATTTGTCAATGGAAAAAGTACTGTGTAATTCAGTGGGAAAAATCTATTGTCTGTTGTATTACAATGTCACTTTCTCATGTTGTCACAGTTTAAAGGATTATTTGGTTAAATATATGTTGGTTAGACATGTAAATGTTCATATTATGAGCACACTGCAGGCACCCTTAAATCCTATGTGATTTTAGACTACCCATCACATGGTTTCCATAGATGCATTACAGTGGCTTCTGAAGCAGTTGGAGGCAAATGGTGACACAGAGATTATACATGGAAAATGATTTAGTTATATAAGGGTCTCTCTCAATAAAGAAAGAGAGACTGCATAATAGTTATTGTTAGAGATACACTGCATGAAAAATATTTGCTGAAATTATTAATTAACTAACAGCCTGGATTGCTTTTTTCAGATTTATGAACTGTATAATGAAGTACTAAAATTTGTTTTGCATAGATTTCGTTACTTTAAAATTGCTATTTCAAAAATTCTCTTGTTCTCACATATTTTTGTTGGATAACCCAGACTAATGATCAATAGAGTTTTGTGCAAGAAACAGAAATATTCAGACATTTCTGAATTTTTCCTTATAGGTTATTTTTTCCTATGATATTTATACTTGATTTTTGAAGGATTGCTTATACTTATATGACTTTAAATGATTAGTACTTATGGGTCTTGTGTAACACATAATGATACTTGTGCAACCAAGTCTGAGTGTTTACTCACTGTAAACTCCTATAGTTCTCTGTCTCCCCATAATCTATTAAACTATACCATGGCCTTTTCTCTTCACACTTACCAGATTTATAAGGTCGTGTGCCTTTAAGTGACCTTTGATGACTTCACTTGCTTACATTATGAGAAGATTTAAGAAATTGCAGGAGGGGAGTGTATTTGTATTTTTTCAAATAAAGGATAAAGAACAGGGGAGTGGAGCAGATCTAATTTATTTCATTGATGGTCTCAGGATTCCTTAAGTATTTTCCTGTTTTGGCTCTTCAAATCCAACCTGTGCTAAATGAGAAGATGTGGTAGGTGCTGTTATATATACACACAATTGCCAAAGACCAAAAATAAAAGTAGATAAAACAGGAGAGTTTTTCTTGCATACTTTCTTAATTTCTTGATTTCTTTTCTTGCATACTTTCTGACCCGCATTGTACAACCACTTCTAACTGCCCTGTAGTCTTTGAAATGTTTGTTGTCAGCTATCAGCAACATGTGATGGAACCACATTCTAAATTATCATGAATCAAAATGGAGAGCTAGAATTTAACATGAAAAGAAATCACAGCTGGCAGAAGTGTCCTCCATATAAACATCAGCAGAGCAAAATGCATATCACTAGATGTAGAATTTGCACAGGAATCATTTTCTTAAAGAGTTTTGTGAGTTATAGAGTTTCTATTGAGGTTTCATCCCACTTTTCAGGACTTTATTGCCTTTGGGTTTGCTTACCTAACAAATAGAGCCCAGTTACAGAATCTGATTTATGACATAATGCTCTATTAATCCTTGAGAACCTACATCTATATTACAAATACATAGAAATACAAAATTTTAAATATCTATGAGACATCGCCATTTTACAGTCTAAGTAGCATTCTTAATTGAGTAGACTACATTGTTACCTAAATCATGAGGTTATTTCCTTAATTATCTCCTATTTGTCATTCTGTCATAAAGACTGTGGAAAACTCTGTGGATATTGTCAAAGATGGGGTGTGTGTATATTATAATAAACGTGTGGCATTACATGTGTGTATCTTTTTTTTCAGACTCTAATTGAAAAAAAAAAAACAAAACACCTACCCATATGCTTGCATGGGTAGATGGTTTATCACCTGAATACTCATTTAACCAAAGCACTTTACACATTAATTGTACACTTGTGATGTTCAGAGCCCTGTGCTAAATCTTAGAGTGATACAAAGAGGCTTATGACATAGTTGGGACCTCATGAAGTTTACAGACTGGTGGAGGAAAATATATTACAGGACAGTATATGATAGATGCCCTATTTGAATTTGAGTTCCGTGTTTAAGATGTGCAGAATTTCAAAATGAGTGGTGGTTTAGCGGGCAAGGTATTCTAAGTGAAAAAGAAATAACAACAAGGATGAGGGGAAGGAAAGTATTGGGAAAGTTGAGGGAATGGTCAGTAGACTAACTTAAAGTGAGGCTTCCTGTAGATGCTACAGAGAGATGAGGCCAGAAAGGGAGGCCAGCTCTGACCTGGGTGACACACTGCTGCAGCATCTGGGCTGATTCTCCAGGCAAATGAGCATTCAGTGGTTTTTGAGAGAGGTATGATCGAAGTGGTACTTTCAGATGAGTCATCTGGTTGAGTGGGGTGGGGCAGGGTGGAGGCATGAGATACTAAAGGCAAAGATAAATTAGTTGGTTAAGGATGAGGTGAAGAGAGCCGGAGTGTGATAGAAAGAAAGAGGCTAATGTGTGAGAGCTTATGATGAAGAGTCAGATCTGGAGACTGATGGACCAAGGATGGACTGTGTAGGAGGGTCCAAGGACCAGTGTGGTGGTGTGGAAATTTGGCCAAATCTGAAGCTGTGAAGAATGCATGTTGGATGTCAGTTGGAGGCATGGACCTTGGACAAACCAGTTAACCTCTTGCAGCTTTTGATTCTTCATCTATAAAACGAGAATACTAGTACATGGTCTCCTTGCTGGATTGTTATGTGGCTTAAATGAGATAATGTATTTAAAAGCCCTTTGTAGTAATCGGTAAAAATATGAAATAATATGCGCACAGAGACTGTAGACTCAGCAGAGTTTAGTGGGGAGGAAAAGAAAGTGAGTTCCTAGCCTAAGATAGAGCAAGTTATGGTTCTGTCCACCTCAGGTGGAATAAGGTACATGTTGATTAGATATGATGTTTCCACCAGGTGTAACCATGTTGTGAGTAGGACAGACTCACAATATCTTGTAATTCCAGGCTGCCCCAGAGAGAAGACCAGAGGTTCTTACTTTTATGTGGCTATCTGGGTGTGGTTATGGCTTTTATTGGCAGCTTATATTAGGTCAGGCTGTACATGTGCATGTAACCTAAAAATCCTTACAAACTACAACACTGAAAATATCCAAAAGAACATTTGTGTCTGTAGTCAAGCAGCAGGAATAGGAAAATATCGCCTGTACCTTGTTTATATTCTAGGGCCCACAGCATTTGATTAATTTAGGGGACAGTCTGGTTACTAAAAGGAGAAAGCTTGTTACAATGTAGTATTGGCTTAAAGTGCCCAGGCTACACAAGGGGGCATTCTGTGCCTAGTACTTACAACCTCAGTAGGGATGACGTAAGAATCTGACGATCTAAATGTGAAAGCTGTGAGCTCAGAGCTGCTGTCTTAAAAGCTGCACAAATTCCTGTCAGTGCATCTTCTGCTTGCTTTATGTTACCTTGTCCATAAATCTTTTCCTTTCTTCTTATTCTTGTGCTAAACATTCTACTTTGAACCCAAATTGTTTTGCCTGGATTATAGAATTCTCCTTGGTCTTTTTACATTTTCCCCCCAATACAAAAACCTTTTATCCGACTAGGCCGCTCTCATGGAGGGAAGCTTGTAGTGGCTGAGAGCACAGAATCTGGAACCAGTATGTCTGGTCAAATCTTGGCTCTGTCATTTACTCACTGTGTGACCTAGACACCCTCTCTGTGTTTTAGTGTCCCTACTGAAAATGGGAACAATGACACGACTTTTCCTCATCGGTTTAGTGTGAGGATTAAATGAGTTAATACAAGGAGAAACTTTTAGACCAGTGCTTTACCTCCAGTTGTTAAGGCCCAAAACCTCAGAGTCATCCTCATCTCTCTGTCTCTCTCTGTCTCTCTGTCTCTCTCTCTGTCTCTCTCTCTGTCTCTCTCTCTGTCTCTCTCTCTGTCTCTCCCTCTCTCTCTCCATCAAAGGCATCACCTTAAAGTATCAACAGAATATGACCAGTTCTGTGCCCTTTTACACCATGTCTCAATTTCTGGAATAGCTTCCTATCTGAATCACTGCTTCTGCCCTCATCTCCTTATAATGCCATGTCTACATCACATTCAAAGTTATCTCAAAATAAATTAAATCATGTCACTCTTTTACTCAAAACCCTCCAATGGCTTCTGGTTTCACCCAGAGAAAAAGCCAAAGTCTTTGCAATGGTCTACAAGACCCTCCATTATCTGTCTCCCACCTGCTATTGTGCCTCTGTTCTCATGTCTTATGACTCCTTCCTTGGCTCCCTCTGCCCCAGTCACACTGACCTCGTGGTCACTGGACCAAGTGAAATACATTCCCATCTTAGGGCCCTTGGTTTAGCTTTTGCCTCTGCCCAATAAACTCCTTCCCAAGTAACTACTTGACTAAACCCCTCTCTGCCCTTCAGTCTGCTCAAATGTCACCTTCCGAGTGAGGCACACCTTGTTTACTACTACAATCTACACTTTGACCTCTCTTTATGTTGTTCTTTCTTTCCTTACATCACTTTTTACCTTGTAACATGCTATACAATGTACTCAGTTATATTTAAATTGTTTATTGACTCTCTTCTTCATTAGAAAGGAGGGCACCCTGTCCTCAAGGGTAGACATTCGGTCTGTTTTGTTCACTGCCGGTGCATAGAAGAACTATGGCTGGCATATTACAGGAGCGGAATGTCCCTCAACTGGAATTTGTCAGGTGTTTTTATGATTAGATTGAGAGTATTAGTTTTTAAAAGGAAGACAACAGAAGAAAAGTATTCTTATCATGTTACATCAAGGGTACGTACTATCGATATGACTTTTCGCCGTTGCTATGAACCTTGACCACCTGGTTAAGGTAATGTTTCTCTTTTTTTCTCCCTTTTTATACTTTATTCTTTGGAAGGAGTCACTGTGCACCGACATACTTAAGGATTTCCCCTTAAGAGCAAAGTATCTATATAAATTATTTGGAATTCTTCTCTATGGGTAAAGTGCCTTTTCTCGTCTATTATTTAATCACTTATTTAAGTATTATAATAGTATGGACTCATGAATATCTGTTTGATGCTTTGGGTTATAATCCAATATGACCTTATTTATTTTCTTGCTCACATTCTTCCAGCTTTGGCCATTCGGAGGCCATCTAGGTAGCTCCTGTGTTATTTTGATATACCCTCACTTCCTTACTTTCTGGTACTAAAGATGCTCCAGGCTCTTTTTTCATATTTCCTGCCCCAGTCTTAGAATCAGCCAATTCTGCAAGGAGTCTTGGTTCCTTTGATTGGAGAATAGTATTAGAAACCAAGAGCTGATGCTAGCTAGGTGTGCTAATTGCTACTGGAGTATCATTGCTTCTAGGCCCTCTCAGCTGACAGAGCAAGGAAGTATATGTGTGTATACTAATCAGTGTATATATACATATTTATAAATATTGCTGTATGTAACTTTGTATCTATATTAATACAAACATGAGTTCACAATGATATCTTCAATTCTAATCCATTACCATGTGGATCATTCTAAATGCCTTTGCCCCTTGTTTGTCTATAACTCCAACAGTGAGAAACCTGGCTCCCGACATCTGCCATTTATTTACTTAATGATTCAATTCTAGTATACATGTATAGTGGCTCCAGAATTCTTAACCTATACTCTATTAACTAGAGTTCCCTTTGTCTTCATTTACAAACCACTCATTCCCAGAATTACTTAGGTCTGCACTTTTCTCCCTCATCCTCTTCAATGAGTTTGTTTCATTAATTTGTAATACAGTTAGATGGGTTTTTTTTTTTGGTCACATTCTACATTCCATCTGGGACCCTCTCACCTTCTAAATGATTTTTGCATCCTTTAAGATTGACTCTTGATGCTATACAGCTCTTTGAGTTTTGACAAATGCGTAGTGGTGTCCACCATTACAGTATCAAATGGAACAGTTTCGATGCCCTAAAAATCCTCTGTACTTCACTGGTTCAACCCTTCCCTACCCTGAACTCCCAGCATCCCCTGATCTGTTTGCCATTTCTATAGTTTTACCTATTCCAGAATGTCATATAAGTGGAATCATACAGTATGTAGACTTTTTAGATTAGATAGTTCCACTTATAAATATGCATTTAAGATTCCTCCATTTTTTGTTTATTTGTTTGGCTTAATAGCTCATTTCTTTTTACTGCTCAATTATATTCCGTTGTTTGGATGTACCACAGTTCTTTATTCATTTGCCTATCGAAGGACAGTTTGGGAGTGATCATGAATAAAACTGCTATAAACGTTCACATGCTGATTTTTTTATGGATATAGATTTTCAAATCAAGTGGGTAAATACATAGGAGCACAACTGCTGGATTGTATAGTAAGACATATTTAGCTTTGTAAAAACAGCCAAAATGTTAGCCAAAGTGGCTGTACCATTTTGCAGTCCCACCAACAATGAATGAGGGTTCCTATTGCTCCGCATTCTCAGCAGAATTTGATATTTACAGATTTTTAGATTTTAGACATTCTAAGAGGTGTATAGTATTATCTTATTATCACTTTAATTTGCATTTTCCTCACTACAAATGGTTTCCAGTATAATCTAATTCTTTTTATTCCTCACATGGAATGCCTTTTAATTTCTGATTTTTGCATATTTCCGTACATTCTCTAGTCTTTGTTCAGGCGCTTTCTCCTTCATGAAATCTTTACAGATTTTATTATCCCTTACTAACACCTCCCTCTTTTGAATTTCTATTGCACTATAATGGAATTACATCATACCCATATTTAACTTACTCAAATTCAACTACAGATCCACAATCTTTCCCTGTGATTATAAAATCCAAAAGGCCCAGGAACCCTCAGTTTGTAAGTTTGTAGCAAACTTATTCAGTAGCCAAACCTGACTTGGGCACTAAGAGGCTATTTATCTTTTTTTTCATCCACATAGGATAAATGTTCATATATTTTAATGTAGAAATATGAATGTGTTTGATTATGGAGTGCTGTCTGAACCTCTTCTGTGATGTTAAATAATATATATGTATAAAATAGTCCCCTCAGAAGTATGTTAGATCACATTTATTAATCTTCAGAGGAGTGGAAGTATTTTAGTTTCCTGGAGACTGGTAAGTAGAGAATGGATCCGAAGAGGCCAAGAGATACCTTTGTTTCCTGAGAGTAGAGAGGAGCTTCACCTTCCCTCTGATAGTATCTCTGGAGATAGTCTGGTCAGCAAAGTTAGACACAGCCCAGTTAAGATTTCTGGACCTTGAGACTGGTTCTAATGTAGAAAGGAGCTGCTGAATCCATGGGAGGAGGGAGAGAATGTCAATGGACATTGCAAGAGCCATCTCTAATCTCAGATGACAAAAGGTATGCTCTAGCCCTTCCACCTTACCATACCTTGAGAAAATTGTGAAAAGAACTGAGGGCATATTTTTATCTGTTAAAATAAATAGGACCAGTCTACGGCCATGCCACCCTGAATACGCCTAATCTCAGCTGATCTCGGAAGCTAAGCAGGGTCGGGCCTGGTTAGTACTTGGATGGGAGACCACCTAGGAAGACCAGGTGCTGTAGACGTAAAAATAAATAGATAGACAGACAGACAGACAGACAGACAGATAGATAGATAGATAGGACCAGTAAGAATACCAACCAGTAAGAACAAATGTCAGAGTAAGAAATCAAGTTGGACTATAAAAAATACAGAAGTTCTATTTCTTGGAGTCATGAGTTTGTGGACTAAGAATCTTACCTGACATATAGAGGTAAAATTATATCCAGTCCTGACAGAGAGGTTGATCTTACTCTCTTAATTTTATTGAAATAAACGCCCAGGGTCTCAGATCTTAGAAGTCTTTGAATCAGCATTCAAGCCTAAGACTACTGATTCAGAGCTCTATGCAGTGTCTGTTACTTGATAGCCCTGTAGTGTCATGTGGACTGATTGCTTACATTATGGTACTTTACCCATTTTCCCCCACCTGTGTACTATATTACTCTCCAGCTTTCTTCCTTGTACCATTTTGCAAAGTGAATCAAGATAAATGCATTCACAGCTCCCCTACCTACTCATTGTAGGAATAATCATAGTTGCCAAAAGAGAAGCTTTCAGACTGTGATTTTAAGAATATGAATCCGTTTCATACCTACAGGCAAAATAGCCTAGCAGGCAATTTCTCATTTAAAACAAATTCCCTTTGTCATTATTTACTTCTTTCACTGGAGAGCACTTTTGCATAAAACTGCAATATATTTTGTCCTAGTCAAATCATAGACTTACTTTAAAGGAGTAACATCTAATTTCTTTTCTCTGACTACAGGAGAGAAGGGAGCAGCTGTTGCTCCTGGATGATGATGGTGGTTGGTGATGGTGGTGGTCATGGTATGATGTGTGATTATTTTTCATATCTAGTGGACTCCTTCTTCACTTCAATAACTGCCAATTTCTTCCTTGTGGGCTACTACTGACTACCATGGACTGACCATGCAGACTCTTCTTGGTTTTCCCTCCTAGGGTGGAGCAAATAAATCTCCAAACTAAATATAACTACTATTTTAAAAGATTTTTGTCATGTGTGTTTCACAATCACATTGCCATTTTTTGTATGGCTGTCTTTGTTGTCATTTCTTAATAGGCTCTAATACTTTAGGGTTGTGGGATCTGTAATATAGTTAAAATTATCTTTGCCTAATTCATCATTGTAATCTTACATATTTATTTTTATTTTTTTCAGGTTTATTGAGGTATAACTCACAAATAGGAATTATATATATATGAGTATACAATTGATGTTTTGTATACATTGTTAAATGATCACCACTATCAAGCTAATTATCATATCCATCACCTCACATAGTTACTATTTTCTTCTTTCTCTTTTATTTTCTTTTTTTTCGTAGTAAGAACACTTAAGATCTACTCTTTTAGCATATATCACATATACAATACAGTATTGTTAACTATAGTCACCATGCTGTACATTAGATCCCCAGAACTTATTCATCTTACATAACCGAAACTTTGTACCCTTTGACCAATATCTCCACATTTTTCTTCCCCCTCAATCCCTCTGGCCTCTGGCAACCACCATTCTACTCTTGGCTTCTATGAGTATGACATTTTAGATTCTACGTGTAAGTGAGATCATACAGTATTTTTCTTTCCGTGTCTGGCTTATTTTACTTATAATAATGCCCTTCAGGTTCATTTATATTGTCACTAAATAAGGATTTCCTCCTTTTTTAAGGCTAAATAATATTCTATTATATATATATATATAAAATGTTATATATACATGTATATTTATATATGTATAACATTTCATCCATTCATCCATTGATGGACATATGTTGTTTCCATATCTTGGCTATTGTGAATAATACTATAATGAACATGGGAGTGAAGATATCAATTTTGAGATACTGATTTCATTTTCTTTAAATATATATCCAGAAATGGAATTGCTAGATCATATGGTATTTCTGTTTTTAATATTCGAGGCCTCTCTATACTGTTTTTCATAATGGCTATACCAATATACATTCCCACCAAGAGTACAAGAGTTCTCTTTTCTCCATATCCTTGCTAACGCTTATCTTTTGTCTTGTTGATAACGGCCATTCTAACAGGTGTGAGGTGATATTTTATTGTGGTTTTGACTTGCATAACTTTTATTTTCTCATTTTAGAATAAAAAAATAAAAGATATTTTATATTAGTAAATACAGTATTTTCCTCTTTTAAGAACTTATACCTCAAGAAGCAAAGATAGTTGTATTTCTAGAAATAATTTTTTTCTGTAAAGGATTTTGTTCTTTAAATCATTAGTGTATTTAATCCAACTTATATTATCAAGTTATAATTTCTTAAAAATTAATTTTTGGAAAGAAGCTGATTCCCTTTGTTTAACATCATATAATAATAGTCTACCTAATGTGCTTTCTTTTTTCCCTTTGATGGGGGTGAACTAAACAATAAACAACATCCATTTTTTCTCCCATACAAAAAGAAAAGGAAATTTTAGATATCGTTATTAGATAAACAATATAGATACATTCAATTGCATTCTCCAACGCACATTTTACCTGCTGCCTCCTTACTACAGACCTCAGGCCTTCCTGCTCTGCATTCACCATTACCACTGCTCTCTATTTCAAACTGGTTCTGGGCTGGGATAGACCAGGTTTTTAGCAGGGTCACATCTTATGCTGGCAACAGGGCAGATCCTTTGGAATAGGAGAAGGGTGAAGGTAAGCCCTATGCTCAGACACTGCCTCCTTTAACCTCTTGCTCATCCTTTCCCCCTCCCCCCACAAAAATCCAATTTTAGCACATGTGCTGCCGAAACAAGCACTACAAAAATCCAAAGAAATTTCCAGCTCCTATCCCATCTTTTTCTCTTCCTCCAGAGACATCCACCTACTTTTGAAGCCTTTTGAAATATTTGTTTATTGACTTTGTGTACCCTCGTGTTTCTAAACTCCCACCATTATCAACTCCAATATCATTTTTGTATTTCTCTACTAGGTGTATATATATAGAGAGAGAGGCAAACAGAAAGAGTGGGGGCTGGTAAGGAGAGCATAGGGAGGAGCCCATTAACTAGATTTCTCACTGTCTGTAGAAATCTTTAGAGAGCCACAAAATGGGTGTGTACTTGCCTCAGTGACAGGAAGTGACAGTGATATTTCACAGCCACCGCCCTACTGCAAAGAGCCTTGCACCTGGAATGCTAACTTGCACCTGGAATGCTAACTTGCACCCTTGCCCCAGCCAATCTTTTTTGCATTAGGCAATATTCATTTAAAATATAGATCTAATTATGCTTCTTTTCTGCTTAAACTCTTAAATGACTTCCCATTACTTGGACAATAAAGACTGAAACCCTTAACTTGCCCTCAAGGTTCTATGGAATCAGCATCTGCTCAGACTTCCAGCTACTCCAATAGCCCCTTTTCTTAACTTTTGGCTGAATAAAGACCTCAATATTCTTTTCGTTTCTCAAATATACCAAATTCCTCTCTTTACCTCTGTCTGGAACCCGCTCAACTGACGATCTCCTTAACCCTTTGCCACCACCGCCACCACCACCAACATGTACACAAACTCCTTACCCTTGAATAACTTCAATCCATTCTTTCAGATCTTAGATCTCAGTTCATATTTTCAGGGATGCCTTCCCAACTACCCAGAGTATATCAGATTCCCTGTTGAATGCCTAAAACTCAGTATGCATTTAGAGCACATACAGTATTTTTAGTTAACTATTTCTATGATCATCTAATTTGTATTTGCTTTCCCCACTAGACTGTAAGCTCCGTGAGGGCCTTGACTGTGTTTGTCTTGGTTCAGGTTTTATCCTTGGTTCTTAGCATAACCCTGCATGGAGTAAGCATTCAAAAAAATATCCGTTGAATCAATATAGAAATATAAAGACAAGGTGTGAGTCTATTCTGTATTATACTGGGTCATGTGTTGAGGTATAGGAGGGTTAATTCATAACACCTTATTTTTCCCCTGCCTAAATTTGGAATGAACTTGGAGATAGATGCAGGAGTCAGACAGGTAAAGATAAAAACTTCACTGTTAGTACTGAAGAGAAATGGTATAAGAAATACCATTTCCAATGAAAAAGAATGGAGGCCCATTGGAGAAGTGGTTGATTTCAGGTCTGGAGAAGAAACTATACATGATGACCTTGAAACATCTTGCAGTAGAAGTAAAGATACTATTTAAAGACTAATGGTGATATATTGAAAAGACATAGGAGCTGGTTTCAAAAAGAGCAATAATGGATCCAAATTCATTTAATAAACAAAGAATTTATGAGTCCATAACGATACTCAAAAAAGCAGGAACAGGAGTGGAGGGGAGGAAAGCTCTTCTTTACATAGATTGCCATTAAAAAATATAGAAGAAATGATAGAATTAGAAAATTGCTATTTGCAACGACCATTATAATAAAAGATTGGCAATGGATGCAAAGCCATTGGGTATAAAGTTGGACGGCGAACAGGATTTGCATATGGTTTCATAATATCACCCTAAAGATTATTAAGTATAAAGAAAAAAGATACCTTTAAAATGAAGAGATCTGGTATGTACCACCTTGGCCAAGTGATTGAACTCATCAGAGATAATGGACAAACTGACATTATGTTCTTTCTGATGTTATGCAATTAGGAGCACACATCATCACCAACATAGTATTCTCGCCCAATGTTTAACATAAATCTAATCATAAAGAAGCATCATCGTGGTATATTCTATGACACAGATAGTCTTGCTTTTTCAAATTTGTCAATGTCTTCTAAAAAGGAGGGGGATTATTTTAGATTATGGAGAGTAAAGAGACAACTATGCAGTGTGTGGTCCTTAAAATAGGTATAAAGGAAATTTTGAGGCAAATTGGAGAAATTTAAATATGGAATATCTATTAGATAATGCATATTTGTAAACTTCCTGGGAGTAAAAATGGTATCATGGTTAAGTAGAAAAATGCCCTTGTTCTTAGGAGATGCTTATTGAACTATGTAGGTTCAGCTGAGAGAGAGAGAGAGAGAGAGAGGAGAGAGAGAGAAATGCAGCACAATGTATTCAGAGAATATATAGGTGTCATTGGACTATTCTTTCAACTTTTCTGTAGGTTTGAAATTTTTCCAAATAAAAGTTTGGCGGGTAAGTGATTAGGAGAAGATGGCTTTAGGCCTGTTGAGTAAGTGGACTTGCTAATACTTCCTTATACCTAAATTAGATAGACTTAACCTTGCCATAGGCACTTCTGGACAACTACAGGCTTCTCCCACCTCCTGTTTCCTCTGCCCCTTGCCACAGGGTCTGTTATTATAAAACTGATGGCTCAGAATAGCAGAACAAATTTGGTAAACTTTATAGGTAGGCAGATCCCACAGAAAACACAGTAGGGCCTAAGCCATACTTGCTCAGTTTTACTTCCTAACTGTTCAGAGAAGTTTCAAGACCAAAAATAATCCTCTAGGACAGTTAGATTGCACTTTAGAATCATTTGGGGATCCTCTGCCCAGACCATAAACTAGAACAATTAAATCACAATCTATGGAGGTGGAACCCAGGCATCACTAGTTTTTGAAGCTCCTCTGGCGATTCCAGTGTGCAGACAAGTTTGAGAATGGCTGCTTTGAGGTAAGTCTCTCCATGTGGGAATATAATTAACTAAGGAATAAAGTATTTACTCCTAACATCAGTCAGGGAAGATGCCAGGCCTGACTCTTGGGCCTACAGGCTCAGAAGGAAAAACAAAAAAAATGCTCCTTGGGATCTTAGAGAATAATGAGAGAGGGCCCTCGCCCCTACAACCATCTAGCCTCTACCCTGCCGTAGTCTCTCTCCTTGGCCACAGTATTGTAAAACTTTCTGTTTAGTTCTAGTAGCTATTTTGTAGACCTCATAGAATTTTCTTTGTAGCTGATAGTTGTCTGCAAATAAAGACAGTTTAACGGACTCTTTCAAATCTGGGTGTTTTTAAATTTCTTTTTCTTGCCTCGTTGTCCTAGCTAGAACCTCCAGTACAGTGTTAAATAGAAATGGTGAAAGCAGACATCCTTGTCTTGTTGCTGATCTTAGGAAGAAAGTTTTGAACCTTTTGCCATTAAGTATAATGTTAGCTGTTGGATTTTCACAGATTCTTATTAGTAGACTGAGAAAGCTCCCTTCTAGTCCCTAGTTTGCTGAAAGTTTTTTTTTTTAAATCAGAAATATATGTTGGATATTGTGAAATGATTTTTCTATTATTTTTCCTTATTAAAGAAATGTTTAAAATATAAATTTCAAACGTAACAAGAGTAGACAGAACAGTTATACGAACATTCATGTATTCATCATCTAGCTTGTTAGAAGTGGAAATTCTCAGGTCCCCCAAAAAGTCCTGTAGAATTAGAAACTCTGGGGCAGAGCCCAGTAATCTGTGTTTTAACAAGTCCTCCAGGTGATTCTGAAACAGGCTAAAGTTCTAAAACCACTGCCCTAAAACATTAAGGAGTCTTTTAAAAGATAACTATAATACAATTATCACACCTAAAATTTTAAACTATAATTTTTATCTTCAAATATCTATTTAGTATTCAAACTTCCAATTGTCTAATTGATTTTAAATTTTTTAGTTTTTGTTATTTTTTCGGTTGGTTAATTATGATCCAAATAATGTCTACACACTGTGATTAATTGGTTTGTCTTTTAAATCCCTTATGGGTTCTCCCTCCATGTTCTACCCTCCCCCTTCCTTGCAATTGTACAGACTTAGTCATTTATAGAATCTACATTCCAGATTTTGCTGCTTGCAGCCCCTCATATTCTCCTATCCTCTACGTTTCCTATATATTGGTGGTTGAAACATAACTCTGAGGTCAGGTTTAGGTTGCATTTTGGGGGCAAAAATTCTTGGTAGATGGCATTGTGGTCCTCATCTCTTTGAAAGCTCCTGGCCAAAACTTGGTTCTAGCTGTTACACTGCAGCTCTGCAGTAATCCAGGCTCTGCTTCAAGCCTCCTTCGTACCTTCTCTTTTCCCATCTCCTTGCATTCTATCCTTCTCCTGGCCCAGTTTGGAGACCTGACTTGACTCTTCTCTTGGCCTTTATCTAACATTCCTTTAGGATGCACCTTCTGGTAACTTCAGCTTCAAGCACAGAATAGGCAAGAGGCACTCCGTCTGAGGATGCTGCCCAGGTTCTTGGGACGCTTTCGGGTACAGCCTGCAAGAACCCCACCTTCAGCCCTCAGCTAGCCTGTAGGAAGGGATCAGATAACAATGGCATTTCTGTGGTCCCTCCCCTGGTTTCCCCTCTCCCTAAAGAGGCTATTGTCAAGAAACCTAGAGTAAGGTCTGGCACCTGTGTTTTAATAAGTCTCCTGGGTTCTGGTATGTAGACAGGCTTGGCCCTGAAAGAAAATAAGAGTGGCAGTGTTGTAGGCGAACACAATAACCATTGTTGCCTTTGTTAGCCCTGTAAGATAGCCCAACACACACAGATACCCTGCCCCAACCCCAGCTCACAGACCTTCCTTGTTCCTCAGCTGCTTTGGCTTCACAATCGCATTTTCAGCCCGCTGTGGCTTAGTGCTGCTGACCGCTGCCCCACTTTGGGCTCTCCCAGCTCCTGTGTTTGTGGTCCATGTGCCTTGGCTGTTAGGATTCTCTGCTGCTACCCCTAGGAGTAAAGAATTCCCTGTCAAATATCTTGCCCCTGCCCTGGTCACCATACTACTTACAAATGTCTGGCTCTGAGACCCAGCTGCAGTGATTTCCAAAAGTTCTGCTCATTCTCCCGCTCTTCCACTTTTTTTTTTTTTTTTTGTAAATTGAATTCTTTCTGGCTATATTAAGTATACTTGCTATTTCAGGGACCATTTATGATGAATGTTCTAAAAGTGGAGATAATTTTATCTTTTTAAATTTTTCTTAAAACTGAGCTTAGGTACTATGGATCAGACAACTGATCTACATATGCTGGAGTTTATCATTTGACTGTCAGCTACCCAAAAGTTCATTATCAAATAATGATTTGTAATTCTAAGGCAAAAACTTGAATCTTGTGCCTTTGAGAATGATATAGAAGAGAAGGTCTTTGTTGGATGTCCAGAGTTTAAATTTCTATGGAGGGAACCAGGAGTGGGACAAGTCCTTAGTTCAGCTATCATTGGCCTAAGGTGGGCTGAGGAATTGCAATAGAAGTGCCAGGAGTGGATAGAGTAGCCGAGGCTCAGGAGTGAAGTGGCAGGATTGAGAGCCAGAGAAACAGGTCAGTCAAGGTGGTAAGTCCTCTGTCTATTCTTCTCTCTGTAGTCTTCCTTCCCCAAAGTCCTCATTTATCTATAGGGCTTCAACTTCCCCAACTGTACCCTGGGTTATCTCTATTTGGATGTTTCGCTGCCAATCAAATGCTGCATATCCAAATCCCAACTTCTTTTGGCCTTTGGAATTTATGGGGAACAGGTCTAATGGCTTGGGTGAATTCTCAAATACCGGTATAGTATATTTCCCCATAACATACATAGACACGAAGAGTGGAGAATTCAAAGTCATACTGAGCAGGCAATCCTAGGTGATTGGCTGGTTCACGTACAAGCTGGATGGCATTTTCTTGCATACCACCCTCTAAGGTGGGAATTTCAAGTTTTCACCTTATCAAAATTAGAAATCTGTACATGTCATGGATCTTTGCAGTTCCAGATAAAGGTCAAACCATAAGTCACCAATGGAATCTAGGTATCTATAAGTACCTCTATGGGTAGAATCCATAAACTAAATTTTAATCAAGTTACCTTGATGATTCTTATGAATAGTAAAGTTCCTTCTTGGGGCAGCTTCTTGCTTACCCAGACATCTCTTGTTTCATGTGGTTGATGGTACAATCTTTCTTTTCAGATACACTTAGGGCCATCTTTGGCTTTTTCTTCTCTCTCATCCCTTATAGCCAACTATTCGCTAAATATTGACATTTCTTCTATTCCCTCTAATGCCAAGTAGTACCTAGAACAAATATTTTTTGAGAGCTGTGTATTCAAGATGTATCAGTTACTCTTATTACATAAGAAATTGCTATAAATTTAGTGGTCAAAAATAACACCTATTTATTAGCTCACAATTCAGTAGGTCAGAAATTTGGCATGATGTGGATATGCTCTCTGCTCAGTATATCAGGTATCAGAAGGCTGAAATGGAGACATCGGCCGGGCTGAGTTCCCTTGTGGAGGCTCTGGGAGTGGAGGTGGGGTGGGGTGGGGGGAATTTGCTTCCAAGCTCAGGGTGTCAGAATTTAGTTTCACTTCAAATCTCTGACTTTTGCAACTAGCTAAAATAGTCTATTCTCTTAAAGGACTCATGTGATTAAGTCTGGCTCACCAAGATAATCTCCCTGTTGCAAGGTCAACTAATTTGGGACCTTAATGACACATGCAAAACCCCTTTACAGCAATAGCTAGATCAGCGTTTGATTGAATAGATGGGAGAAAGTGTGTATATATTGGGGATGAGAATCTTGGAGACTATCTTGGAATTCTACCTACCATACAAGGGAAGCAGCATTCGAAGACATTTTCTCAGTTAAGTCCTTCAATAACCCTATGAGCAGATATCACTATTATTTCCATGTTATCAGTTAGGAAACAGACACAAGAGAAGCCTTGCCCACGATTAAGCAGCTATTTTCATAACACTCCATTGCTCTTGGAATTTCATGTCTTTATTTATCCAACTACCTTCTAAATGGCTTTCCTGCCTCCAAGATCTTCCTTCTCTAATTCATTCTATATTCCTTGGCCAGATCAATGTTAGTTAAAAAAAAAAAAAAAAGTTTCTCATTTGGTCACTTTTCTAGATATAAAGAATTATACTTAGCTATAGCAACAAAAAGGCATGGCTATGATGTGCCAGAAACTTAACTTATGCCCAAATATGAGAATCTATTAGGCTATATCCTTGGTGAAGGTTTTATTATGCTGACTTGGAACAGTGACGGTGTGAATATCGAGGTGGCACTGTACCAACCAAATTTTTTTTTCTGCTCGAGTATCACAACAGCTTTCTAACTGGTGTTCCTGCTTCCACTCTTGCTCTCTACTCCTGTGCCCATCCCAGTCCATTATCCACACAGCAGCCAGAGTGATGTTTAAAAAGATATATTTAAGATCTTGTCATTCTGCTGCTCAAAACTTTTTAATACATTTTTAAATATTTCAGAGTAAAATCCCAATCCCATGGCCTGTTATGTAGCCTAAAAAACACTTCTCTCTGGAGCCAACCCCATCTTGTCTACTTTCCTTTTCATTCACTCCACTTCAACAAACACTGGCTTCTTCCCAGGTTTCCTAGACATGGCAAGCATGTGTCCACATCAGACTTCCGCATGGGCTGTTATTCCATCAGCTTAGAAAGCTACTCCTTTATTTCACACATATTATATACTAAAATGTCACTCCTGAAGTGACATTTAGCCACTTGAGCCAAAATAGTAGTTCTGCCCCAATTAACAACCCTCTCCTCTTTCTTCTACTTTTCTTCCCAGTACTCAATTACCACCACACACACACACACACACACACACACACACACACACACACGCACATTATTGTTGAGTTATTGTCCCCTCCTCTGCTAGAATGTCAGCTTCTGGAAATAAGGGCTTTGTTTTATCTACTATATTCCAGTGACTGGATGTGTATAAATGATTGAATGAATGTAATCCTCATATCTTTGTGGCATTTATTTTTTTAAAATACTGAAGTAAAAATATTATTTAACCATTTCAGTGAAATAGTATGATTTTATATTTTTCACATGTCTTTATCCTTTCTTCTTCACCCATGCCTCAAAGAATATGATTCCCCTATTAGCGAATACTATTGGCACAGGTTCTGGTGGGGTGGGGGATGGCATTTCCCAACTAAGCGGTGACAGTACAGGCCAATAGCAGTGGAAATCAAGTCATAGATTTTATAAACTTTAAGCACTTCAGCAAATGGACTGTCTTGATGGCTTAAATGCCAACAATCACAGCTTAATGTAGTTGCAGTACAATCCAAAAGGCTACAGTCTAATAACATAAGCAATGAGTGACAGGTTTCAGCAGAGGAGTTCTTTCAAAATGACCCAACTGGCTGGGAGACCTTTCACACAGCAGGAGGACTGAAAGTGGCAGTCATGAATTCTTCTGGGAGTGAAGGCATGGCTCCCCGCCACTCCCTACTTAGTGTGATTGAGAAACACAACTTCCAAGCCCGCCGTACACTTGATGCTTATGTTTCTCTTGGCTGTACAGCTTGTAATTTCCCAGTGTCAGTGACAGCTGCTGATAGTGAAACTGCCAGTTCTCAATGTACTAATACTCATATAGATGATCTGAGGCTGAGTCAAGACTTTTACAAGGATCTTGATGACTTCATGCTCATATATGCCAGAGAAGAGTATGAACAGGGATTTATTAAAATTGCTACACTTAGAATATGGAAATAAATTTTAATAATTTAATTGAGACATAACTGGAAGTTCAACTTTCTTGGGGGGAAGAGTAGTGTGATTAAATTTATACTTCATATGCAGTCAATCCCAGTTAATATAATAACAAGCCAAACCATAATCAGAGGCTTGAAAAACCAAATTTGTGATTTTTATGAAACTCATTCTTGAGAAAGGTCATTCGGATAGACTTATAAAAGGTTTCTATATTTTTCTTCCCCCTCTCCTGAAATGTATCTTTGCATAAATATAAAGGCAAAATTTGACCTTATATTTGAAAATTATCCTTTTTGATTCTTGAAGGTCTTAGTAAAAACCAACCAGTCAAGCAACCAAACCAAATCAAACTCCCTGGGCTTTCACAGAAGAAGATCTAGGTTCAAGTTCAAGTTTTCTTAAATACTGGCTATGGGACATTTAACCTCTCTGGTTAAGTAAGTCACGACCTTTCTGAAGCTGCATTTCCTCAACAGTAAAAAGGGGTTATTCATATTTATATATCTAAACAGTCTGAAGATCAAATGAAATGTGAAAAAGTTTTGAAAGCTGCTTTACAAATGTAACGATTGTAACTTATTTCTAATAAGAAGTGAGTACACTTTTCCAAAAAGAAACTGAGGCAGCTAGTTATATATTTATATAATACCATAGAATAAGTAGAGAAAAAAGATAGAAAAATAAAACAACTTGCCATTATATTCTCTATAGTTGTTAGGAATCGGCCACAAATTTGGCTCTAAGTTCCTAGTAGATAAATCAGAAATAAATACTGTTACAATAGTCACCAATCAACAAAAAATAAACTAGCATTTTTTGTGTACTTATTCAACTGTAGCACATAGATAAATGTTATGAAGGAAATAAAATAGTGCAAGTGTCAAGGAAGACTTTTCTGGGTTTACAGCATTTAAAGTGAGATCTGAATGGTGAGATGGAGACGGCCTTGTAAAGAGCTGGGACAAGAACATTTCTGACAGAGGAAACTCCAAAGGCTGTGAGGTGGAAACAAACAGTATATTTAAGGAACAGATAGTTGGAGTTAGGTCAGAAAGGTAGGAAGCACTGGCTCCTAGAGCACAGAGACAGGGAGAAATTTCCCAATTATTTTTATGTGATGCTGAAAGACTGATAATCAGTAGCCCATTTTAAACTACATTCTCAAAGACAGTCCACTGCTCATGATGGACTCTTGGGAAAATGCTCGGGAAGTGGCATGAGGTCTTGTATCAAATCCCAGTTCCACCACTGTGGCAGGTCTCAGATGGACAAGGCTTTGAAATTCCTTTACTCCTTCTGTTTCTTGTGCCCCATTGGTAACCCTTGCCAAGGTCCAGCATATCTCTTCCTTGGAATTCAGTTTTCCTTCCCCACTAAGAAGAATAAATTTTGCTAAGGATTCATCCATTGGAAGTAAAATGATCTTTATTGCTTTTTCTGATTACAAAATATGTATGTATCATCCTAGGAATTTGGGGGGCTTTCTAAAATGCAGCTAAATACATACCTAAACCAACAAATGGAGGAAAGGGGTTATGAAAATGGACTCAAGTGGGAATCTGATCCTTTATTCTGCTTTCTTTTGTCTTGAGTGCTCACTGAGGTGGTCAGATTTGAACTGTGAACTCCAGCTGAGGTATAGAGTATAGAGTGAGGTATGGAGTGACTTCATTTGTCCCTTTGAAAAGTTGCACATCAGACCACCAATTCCTGGGGGGAAAATCCTGAGCAGCAAAAAAGAACTCACAGCCCTATGGCAAAGGACTGAAAATTTCAGTCTGATACAAAACATAGAACTGAAATTCAAGGGCAAGCCTACTTTATCCAAAGAACAAATACAAAATGATGGTTACCAAATGGAAGGGGGTTTGGGGGGCTGGACGAAAAGGTGAAGAGATTAAGAACTACAAATTAGTAGTTACAAAATAGTCTCAGGGGCTCAAAGTACAACATAGGGAATATAATCAATAATATTATAATAACTATGTATAGTGCCACGTGAGTACTAGACTAATGGCAGGAGGACCACTTTGTAAATTAGATAAATGTCTAATCACTATGCCGTACAACTGAAACTAATATAAAACAATATTTAATGTCAACTGTGGGGAAAATGTTAAAAAAAAAATAGAAAGCTTAATTAGGGCCCTTTTCCAGCTCTTTGTTGTTTTTACACCCTAAGGCCACTACCTGTGGCCAAATGCTGTTATCTAATTTTTAAATGTCCCTCCACTTGTAAGGACTCACTTCATTTCACTACCCACGTCTCCCAATCTTGGCAGCACCTCCAGGTTCACAGTGCTCTTTCCAGTCCAGCTTTTTCAGTCATTGAATTACAGACTTTCATTGACGCTTTTGCAGAGAAAACGTGTGTGCGCGGAATGGACTAGCCGTGGGTAAGTCTGAGGATGTACGCCAGCCCGCTTCGCCCTAGGGTGTGGCGGAAACACCCGCGCACGGTCAGTCCGCACCTGCCTGTGGAGTGCGCGCAAGGTGGGACGAGGGTGGGCAGCTGACTTTGCCCAGGGAGCGTGTACGCCCTCAACTCCCTGTCTCAGGAGAGACGCAGCTGGGATCTCCGCCCCACTCCTCCACGGGTCCCGGTGGCCCCGCCCCGCAGTTCCCGTCACGTGCCACAGCACCGCCCAATCAGCGCCCGCTGCGCGCAGGTTCGCGATTCAAACTGCGGTCCCGTAGGGTCGCTATCTGCGCCGGTTCGGCCGCAGCCGCCGCTGCGTGCGGACAATGGAGCACCGCATCGTGGGGCCCGGGCCATACCGGGCCACAAAGCTGGTGAGTGAGCGTGCGAGACAATGCTGTCGGCTCCGCGATTCCCCGACCGCGTACTGGTCAGCTTTCGCTTCTCCCCGGGCAGGCCAGACCCGGGTTTGGTGGCGAGACGTGTTTCGGCCCGGGCGGACGTTTTCTGGATGTTGCTCAAAGCTAACCATGTCTAGAGCCCAGCCCGTCGCGGGTGGGCACTGCTTGGTTCCCGAGATCTAGGCTGAGTTCTCGACGATCAACGGCGCCTCTGGATTTAAAGCGCCTGGAAGACTAGGGTGACCACTCCTCCCTCCCCGCCCCCCCCCCCCCCGACTACCCTGCCCCGCCCCGGCCCCTCCACCTTCTGTGTTCTGGAGTCTGACCTCTGTGTCCGGGAGAGAAAAGACCTGATCCGTAACCCTAAGGCCACTCACACCTTGTAATGCTCCCCCTTCGCTGCCCTCCGGGCAGGGCGTGTCTCTGTCCTGCGTGTCTCTTGTGGTGACACTTGAGGTTCTTTCTAACGGTGCCCTGAACAGAGGTGGATTTCCTTGGCCACATTTCCGACCCCTGGCGTTTCTGTTTCTGTCAGCACCCACCTAAATGAGGAGTTGACCTGGTTGGATGGTCTGAAGATCCTTTGCTGACCCCGAAGGTCAGAGGTGCTGTCTTTTCTCCTGGGATAAGAGCTTTGGTATTCAGAATTCTGAGAGGCGTACTTGATTTCCTTATGACTTGGAGCAATTAATTTTAGTGATTGCTGTTTCAAAGGATTACCATAATAAAATAAGTGGTGACCATTTGGTATATCCATTGCAGGTTTTTAAACAGCTTTCTATGAAAGCATAATGATAATTTTGGAGGAAGGGACTTCGCTCCTTGGTCTGTCACCATGTCTTGGCCACATCTTGGGAATTAGTCTCATTGTTCTGTGCATCCTGATAGTTATCCAGGAGAAGATGGGAATTAAGATCCAAACTCTCATTTGGCTAGAATTGTATATGTGGAAGAGATGAGGACGGTGGGACAGTGGGAAATAGAGTTTCCTTTTCTTTCTAGAGCCAGTTACACTATGGCCAGTGGAGTCAAGCCAGAGCTAAGAAGGCCAGCTTCTAAAAGAAGAAATCATGGTTAGGGCAGATGGTTCTTTACTTTTTTATTTGACTCATAAGCTACTTTGAGAATCTGATAAAAATTATCTCCTTTTTACAGAAAAGTACACATGCCACATACTCATGATATTTTACATATGAATTCAGTAGACTTGGGGAATCTGTGGCATCGTTTCATTATGCTTAATACAAGCATTTACTTGCTCACAATTCTGTGGGTCAGCAGTCTGAGCTGAGCTTATGTCAGTGGTTCTTCTATTGGGATCACTCATGTGCCATCATCATCTATTTGGTGACTTGACTAGAACTGGTGGTTTAAAATGGCCACTTGACTTGATTCTGGCTGTTAGCTGGGCCAAGTGTCTTCACTTAGGGTCTCATGATTCCTACATAACCATATGTTATGGTAAATTTGGAGGTTCTTTTATGCGAGTGCCAAATAATAGGAAAACTTGATGGCAATATCTCCAGTAAATATTAAGTGAATAAATTCATTTTAAAAAGTTACTTTTTCTTTAGAGCGTGAAGCTTGAAATATAATAATTTCAAGACTCCATCTATTATTAAAGCAGTCTCTAAATAGAAAAAATTGCATTGTTTTACATATTCGAGGTGTAATAACCATTAATGAAATCAGTCAATTACTAAATGCCTTTCTCTTATTTTTCTCTTAGTGGAATGAAACGGTTGAACTTTTTCGCGCTAAAATGCCATTACGAAAACATCGCTGTCGTTTCAAAAGTTATGAACATTGCTTCACAGCGGCTGAAGCTGTGGATTGGTTACATGAGCTGCTGAGGTGCAGTCAAAACTTTGGCCCCGAAGTGACCCGCAAACAAACTGTCCAGCTGCTTAAAAAATTCCTGAAGAATCATGTTATTGAAGACATCAAGGGAAAATGGGGTCAGGAAGATTTTGAAGATAATGGTCACTTGTACAGGTAATGGCAACCAGTAAACCCTCAAGGGGAGCAGTACAGGAAGGAGGAGTGGATCTGGTCAGAGTCTGTTGAAACTTCCTCATGTGAAGGGATATACCTTGTCCCTTGGAGTGATACTTCTTGTGGTTTATTGAGTGGATAACTGAATGTGTTATAATAGAACGGATTGCAATGTTTCTTGGCTTCATAGAGCATTTCATAGCAGTCTTTTGTTGCAGTGATTTTTCAGTAAGGAAATCTTTTCATGCCTTTTGTACACCCAAGAGACGGACTGTACTTCTAGAGAATCTAAAATGAGTGAAATGATAGCTCTGGGTTGGGCCTTTGTGAGCAATTAGAATGTATATATTCAGGGGGTTAGTGGCAGAGTGTGTCTGATCTTTAAGCAGAGCTCAAGGTTCATATGAAGAATTGTACTGTAATTCCCTGATGTATCAGATTAACCTTGGCAATTCATGTCTGCTTTCCATCAAAGATTTTTGCTCATGTTTCAGTGCTATTTTATGATTGGACACTTACCACCAGATAATCTGAGGGAAATGGACTCTGCTTTTACTTCCATTCCCACTGCATGCTAGGCCGTTATTGCTGGAGGTGGAAGGATCTACCTAATATTCAGGAAATGGGAGAGGACTAACGAGGGATGAAGTCACACAAGTTCAGGAAAGAGGAATTGCTGACTTATCTACAGAGAGGCCTACCAAAGTGCTAAGAAACAGAGGGGATTAAAAAAAATGGAGCAAATGGACTCTTAATATTTGCTTTTTTTTACTCCAATAGAAAAATAAAGAATGTTCTTACAACACATTTAATGAGGGCATTTTGGGGCCACTGGAACTTTGGGGCCTGGTTTTGAGCATTGAAAACCTGATTTTTCATACCTGAACCATTTCTTTGGCTTCTTTGAGACTAGGTACTGAGAAGGGAGAGGCGGGTCACCACTGTCAAGGCTAGAACCAGACATTGTTGTACATTTAGAATCTAATTCCTCATGGAGTTTCATTAGCAATCTTCAGCTTCTAGATATCAAGATTGTTATTTGGGCAATTAGTCGTCTCTCCATTTGGCATTATTTCTGGCTTGCTGATCCAGCTTTTAATTAAAATTATGGGTGATTTTAGCCTATTTGAGACCATAGTGCTTATTACAATCAAGCAGTAGAAGCTGCAGCCCTGGTTTCACGTGCTGCGCTTCATTGGGGATTCTTGAGTGATTATTTCTCCTGGGAAACTAATTGCTTGTACACCATCAAGATTTAGCCAGCAAACTTCTAAAATATTCCCTGGATGAGCAACTTCCAATCTGTTCTCTTTTGACCTTAAATTGGATAGCTCTCATGGAGTCCCATGAGGCTTTAAAAGTCATCAGAATTAAAACAGGATCAGGCCCTAGGAGCAACCACCCAGCCCTTACTGTTCTCTTCAATATGAAGACTTCCTCATGTATTCCCCTTTAAAAAAACAGAGTGTACACACAGATTAAGTTGGTCCACGAAATAATGATCCTCCCCCACCCCCCAGTTTCTCTTACATAAAACTTGTGAGTCATAAAGGGGGCCGTATTTTCTTTCATTATTTACCACATGAAAACTCAGCTTTCCATTTTCCTGAGTGGAATTCTGTAAGTTAACCCCTGATGTTTGATGATCTCAGATTAATCCAGGATGAAATCTATGTAGACATGTAAATCACCTGTTAAGGAGCATGCACCTTGATTTGAGAGTAAGCTGATGAATGTGGAGGCAGCTGTAGCACCCATGCAGCTTCCGGGACTGGCGCTGAGGATCGTCATGGTTACATGCTGGTGCTCCAGGGAAGAGTGAGGGCAGGCTGCCCTACTTGCTCTAGTTCCAACTGCTTTTTGTAGTTGAATTATAATTATAGTAAAAGGCAGACTGGGGGAGATTAGGACCTAGAGGCAGATTAGATTTGAAAATAGTGGAAAGTCAGTAAGGGGAAGAAATTCCAGAATGTGCTTCTAAATAACAAGCTTTATGGAAGAGGAACCTTTTTAAGTATTATCAAGAAGGCTGGAACAGACAGCTGAGAGTTCTTGCTGGGAAAAAAGGAACTAAAATTTTACAGCACCTGTCATGTATCAGACTTGTTACATAATTGTCATTTAACTCAACATCTGTAGATGTAGATGGTATCCTATTTTAAAGATTAGGAAATTAATAAGACCAAAGTTACTAATTTTTCCATAGCCACTCAGCTAATAGTGAAAGAGTTAGGATTTGCTTTGAGGTCTCTTTCTGAAGTCTGTGTTCTTGTGGTACGCCAGACAGCCTTCATTTCACAACATGAGATTGGCTTAGCTTCTTAAATGAATTAGTGAGTGAATTAGTAAATACACAGAATAATAAAACAAGAAACATTTGGTGTAGTCAACATGCGTTTATACACAGAATTCTAGTAATGTGTTAAGTACTATGTAATACATGTTAAATGATCAGCTGTCTTCTTCAGGAAGTTCTCAAGTAAAGGAGGTAAGGTAAAAATCAGCCTAAATGTTTATATTAGTATCTCAGGGGATAGGTAGTTTCCTGGGTCTGTGAGTTACAGAAAGACATAGTTAGACAAAGCAACATGAAATATAAAGGCTCTTATAGTATTTTTAAAATACAGATTGTATATACACATGTATGCTGGAGAATTATAACAGAGATGATGAGTTAAGCTTTTTTTTTAGAATGTGTCAAATTTTATTTTTAGTTTTAAAAAAATGTATGTCATGTTTGTTTTGTGACTACATGTACATTCTAATACTATTAACTAGAAGGAGTTCTGGATTTGATGCTAGTGAAGACTATAGTTCACTGAAGAGTCCTCATAGTTGAGTCTGAGGTTGTCATCTGGGTCTAACAAAACTTCATGGCCCTAGACTTCTAATGAGAACCAGTTGTATACTACTTTGTACTATTGTAAGAAATTTCAGTTTATGAAGCAGCTTCCCTTCCACGATCTCATTTAATCTTCATGACAGCCCTGTGAGGAAGACAGGTAGATATTCATCCTCAGAGAACCAGACACTTTTCTCTTTGAAGCATCTAAATAAAACACCAGGAATGTTCTATTTAAAGAAATTCCAAACTGATCATTGAGTCTGCCTATTAATGTATGTGAACAGACAATTATATAGAATTATTTAAACCTAATATTATGGGTTATATAAAAATTGAAGTGTGTATTACGATAATTGCTCGTTTTGGACTATTTAATAAAGAAGGTGTTGGCCTAGCATAGATCTTTAGTATGATGGGGTCCCTAGTCTGGGGCCTGCACCTGGCTCTTGACCTGTTCTTACTAGTGATGCAAACCCTGGTGGCTACTTGTAACCCAGAAGGTGTTCATGGTTTACAGAGAGAAATTCACTGGCTCAGGGGCAGTGGTTGAGAGCTAATGTATAGAAATTGTTTTAGGAACCTCACCTTTAAGTTAATGGACTATTGGCTCCCTCTAGTGGAATTCTTTATTTTTTCAGTAAAGCTTAGAATGTGTGCCTGTGATTTTTGTTTTGTTTTTTTTTGTTTTTACTCAGTTCATCAGGTCATAGATTCTTGTCCTATAATAGCTGGATAAGTTCCTTAGCCTGTCTGACATCAGCTTTTTCATCTATAAAATGACAAGGATGGACTAAATCTTAAAGAATGTTTTAAATTCTAAGCTCTTAGGATTCCAAATATTAAATACATATCACATGCATTTCTCAGTCCAAGGCAATAAAGGAGATAAAAAAGAAATATGCCATGATTCTTCTCCTCCCTAACTTTGCAATCTCTTTTGATAGAGTATTCATATGTGGAAAAAAATAATGGCAGAACCAAGGTAGTATTTAATTAATTAACCAAGATTAACCTTTAACAGTAAATTACACGGGCAGTCTTTGAGTTCTGTCTCATTTTTGTCTTTCAATTTTGTGTATTTTGTGAAGGTAACATTTTCATGTGGTTTAAAATTTACAAAGTACAAATGATTCTATGCAATGAAATGTTTCTCTTCCACCTCTCTTCCCTCGCCACTCAGTTCCCTTACCAAGAGGCACCTAATATATTAGCTTCTAAGGCAATGTCTTAAAAAATTTTGAACCTGAAAGTCTTTAGATAGGGCAAACCCACTCTAGTTGCCCACACTCTCACCATTTACCTACATTATACCAGACTGTATCATGATTATGTTGTCTGCCTGCCGGTGCAGGAATTGTGTCTGTGACTCGGTGTGCACTGGAGTGTTTTGGGACCTCATGGAGGAGGAGGTGGAGGACTTCAACCTGGGTCTTAATAATAAGGGATAGGAAGGGAAGTGATATTTCACATGACAGGGATGGTGAGACCAAGGCTTTCAGTCAGAAATGCATGTCAGCTTTACTGGGGGAAGAGTGGGGATGTGGCTTGGCAGGAGAAGTTTTAGGTTTAGGATGTCCGAGGGATGCATTTGGTGGAGTATTTCTTAAATACCTGGCTATAGAGTAGATTTTTATTTTAAAAAGACAAAGCAGCCAACGTTAGTGTTTTGCGTAGTGACAAAGTCTGTGTTCTATTGAATAGTAGTGATAGGATAGACATGGGACTTTTTACTGCCAAGCATTCTAAACTTTCCTATTTTGTGGGATTCTTGTTTGTATGAGCCTTGGTGGGAGGCAGAGCCCTGTCTCCACCAGTGGAAGTCTAGTAGGTGAGACACTTCCTCTTCCTGCCCCTTCTATTTGTAAGCTTCCAAAGTAGAAGTGGGGGAGGCCAGATAAATGTTTTATGTGAGAGAATCAGAAAGCATAGTCTAGTTAAGCATTTTTATGCGACTTGTGTCCAGTCAGCGTTTTACCAGTCGCTTGATTAATACTTACGTTCTGGCCTTTTCTTAGAGCTATTCAGTGGTTTTGCTTTTTGGGGGAGGGAGGGGGGCTTGGGTTCAGTGTTAATTAGATCCTCACATATGCTGCTTTTCCCTGTCCTCCTCTCTTCCTGCTTCCTTTTCCTTTCTCAAGCATTGTGGAGTGCCTACTATAGCCACACCACTAAACACTTTGGATGCGTGACCTTATCTTTAGAGTTACAGTTCAGATAGGAAGACAGATAAATCAGAATTCATTGTCACAAATGCCATTATAAGGATGTGAATTCAGTGCTATTGGAGGACTGAGAAGTCAACCGTACTTGAGGAAGTCAGAGAATATCTTATTCAGAAGTAACACTTGTGTTGTGTCTTGCATCAATAGGTGTTTGCTAGACAAGGAAGGGAGAGAGGTCGATCAAGGTAGAGTGTTATAAAAGTTCATTCATGAGCGAACTTGAAGGATGTAAGAATATCTTAGGTGTCATTATGTTGGGAGTGATGGTGGATAAGTCTATGAAAGAATTTGCTTTTATCTATGTCCCAGCAAAATGCCTATTATTTATTGAGAAAGTAGTTCAAAGGTGAGTAAGTGAAGAGTTTCCTTTTAACTGGAAGGAGTTAAACAATAATCACTCCACCTTTATTCCTTAATTAAAGAAGTTCAGTCACTTCTCCTATCAAAAAAAACTGTGGTTAAGTATAGCACAAGCTCAGTAATGGAAGGGATATAATGAACAGGGTTTGGAGTGAGGCAGGCCTGGGTTTGAATCCTAGCTCTGAGTTACTGATACCCACATGATCTTAGGCAAATTGCTTACACTCTGAACCACCATGTCCTCATCTGCAAAGTAAGGATACTAACATTCCTGTCTGGAGGGTATCTCTGGTCCCATTGGACCAGGGATCAGCAAGCTTGTTCTTTGAAGTGCCAGATAAAAAATGTTTGTGGATCACAAAACCTCAGTCACAACTGCCTGACTGTTGTAAGGTGAAAGCAGCCATAGACATGTAAGGGAATAGGTGTGGCTGTGTTCCAGTACAACTCTACTTATTAAAGCAGATTTGGCCTGCAAGCCATGGTTCCTCATATCTGCAGGAGACTAAGTTACTTAAGGGCAAGAATTGTTAATTCTTATGTCTTTGTTACTTAGTGGTATCTGATACATAGTAGGTACCTGACTTCACAAATAGCTGAGTACAGATTAATAGAAGATTCTGTTAGTTCAGGCCCTCTGAGAAGAGAAGGAGATACCAAGATGGAACTGGATATGCAAGAGATTTAAAGCAGGGATCCCCAACCCCTGAGCCACGGACCGATGCCAGTTCGTGGCCTGTTAGGAACAGGGCTGCACAGCTGGAGGTGAGTGGCGGGCGAGTGAAGCTTCATTTGTATTAGGAGCTGCTCCCCAGCACTAGCATCACAGCCTCAGCTCCACCTCCAGATCATCAGGCATTAGATTCTCATAGGAGCACCCATCCCTGGTGCCAAAAAGGTTGGAGACTGTTGATTTAAAGCCAGGGTGTGGGGCACCTGGAAAGGATAAAGAGGAAAGGAATAGGAGTTAGGGTGAGTCTTCAGACTGTGATGCAGGTCAAACCGCTGTGAAATAGAGAGGGAAAGAAGAATCCGGTAGGAAGGGCCTCTGATCACAGGTGTACAGTTCTGAGAAAATCTTGGCCAGACTCATGGGGAGTCCTTGGGCAGAGGTTGCCTGCTAGAGGAGTCCTGTGTCTGCTGGTATGATTGGCCTGGCTCCAGAACCCCCCACGGCGCTCATTCATGTGCTGGAAGCATCCTGGGGGAAGCATGAAAGGTACAGCGGCGAGAGCTTGGAGGATGTGGGCTTCTTGAAGGGAGACATGGGCTTTGTACTTTCATGGCCAGCACAGTCCATTTCTTGTGCTACAGATCTTCTCCACTCATGCTCATGGGGCTTTCTTCCTGAAACGAAATGTAAGAGAATTTACTTGGAAGAATACAGCCCCTATTGCTGCAGCTAGTCTCATGGCTACAACCCTCTCCCTTCTCCACTGGAAATTTCCTCACCCTCAGCTGTCACCTTGGCAGGCTCTGGGTGGCTTACCTGGTAGTGTGACCCAACAGTCCATTTTTGAGAGTTAGGATCCTTGATAATCATGCACTTCTTAGGCCGATATTTCTGTACATGCTCAATCACAATTACAGTGGGACAAGAAAATACCAAGAGTTGCCATGGGTACTCCTCCCTGCCCTGATAGGGTGAGAGCAGCCTGCCTTCTTCCTGCTGGTCAGGGTCAGTTACTCCTGCCATGTTAGTGATTCTGTTTTTGGATCTGCCACAAAGAATCCAAAGTCTCTGCTGTGTCTCCTGGAAGAGTACTTCTTTTTAGGGGACAGGACCTCCAGTTGTGGGGATGAGTCACTGGGAGGGGTGGTGAGTAGGGCTACTCCTGCTTTGACCTCGTGGTTCCTGGGCCATGTGTTCATACGTACATGGGACATAGCACCGTACGAGTCCTGTACGTCCAGCTTGTCTCCAGTACAACACTGTCTTGATTGCAGTAGGTTTATGATAAATCTTGAAATAGGTGGCGTGTCCTCCAACTGTATTCTTTTCAAAATCGTTTTAGCTATTTTAGTTCTTTTGCCTTTTCATAAAGATTTTAGAATCAACTTGTTTATAAAAATTTCTGTTGAGATTTTGAATGAAATTGTGTGGAATCTGTAGATCAGTTTGGGAGATTTGACACATTAACAGTTGGGTCTTACAAATCATGAACATGGTATTTCTCTGTTTATTTACATTTTTAATCTCTCAGCAGTGTTTTTAGCTTTAAGTATACAGACTCTGCACAAGAGTTGTTAGATTGAGATCCAAGTAGTTCATAGTTTTTGGTGCTGTTGTAAAAAGTGATAGTTTTCCCTATAAATCTTGCACATTTTAAAAAAGTCATAAGTAGTTTATATATTCTGATGCAAATGGAATTTGCTTTCTAAATAGTTTTACTAATCTAAAGTAGGAGAGTCTTTCAGATCAGACCACATCTCTCTCCTCCTTAAAAACACTCATTTGATCCTTTACTCATAATGGAATTGTGATTCATATGGAATAAGGGACAGTTGCTGATGTGGGAGTTCAAAGGCTTCTTTAATTTGGCAACTAACTATTTTTCCAGCTTCATCTCTCACTCTCCTTCCCTCAAAAACTTTACGTTTCAGCATTTAAGTGATACGGTACTATGGAGCACTGCTAGGCTAGAAAAATATGTTCGATGGGTACAGATCCCAGTAAAACCCAGCACATTGTCATGGGTTTGCCTACCCAGGGGTTTCTGGGAAATGGCAGTCTCAGAGAGGTCGACTCTACAATAATCACTACCGGGTTGGCTTTTTTATACAAAGGCTTTAGGTTATGTACTAAGGCAAAGAGGCAGGCAGGCAAGGCTGTAGAAGCTGCCAATTTCTGCTGATGCTGAAGTAATAGTTTAGTATATATTACAGAAAGTTTAAATAATTGTGCCCTCTGTTATTTATGAGTCAAATTTATGAAGATTATAAACTATGTTTTCCTTGTGGTTTAGATGCCCTAGAATATTTTTACTGATTGATTAGTTAATAAATTCTAATTTGTTTCAAGTAAGTTCATCAGAGGACAGTAGTTCTGGTACAGATTATTTTCTAATTGTTTTTTTTTCCAACCAATATTTGATGATAGATGTGGCAATAGGAGACCTGAGTTGTTTTGTTGTATCACTAGCTGTGGCCATTTCCTGTAATGGTATCGCTTTTTCAGTGTTCAAATGTGGAGTTTTTACTACATTATTTCTAAGGGTCTTTATAATTCTAGAATCCATGATCATAAAGTTAAGATTAAATTTATAATTTTCAAAGCAAAAACAAGCAGCCCACTAGAGGGAGCTCTGTTCTTAATATTCACAAACAATTTTATTTGAAAATATATCTTTCACAGAAGAATGTATAACTGTATCTGAACAATTTATATAAAAATGATACAGCAGATATCTGTTTACCCATAATTTGCATCTTCTCCTCAGAGGTCATCAATATCTTGACTTCTGTCTTAATCATTCCCTTGCTTCTCTTTCTTGTTCTTAACACTTACGCTTGTATCCTTAAACAAGATATTGATTTGTTTCTGAAATGTTTTTCTCTGTTTTTAACTTTATGTAAAAGATATCAAAGAGTATATATTCTTCGGACTTGTTCTTTTATTTCTCATGATATTTGAGATTCATCTATGTTGATATATTTAATTATATAGTTCATGGAATTTTCTCGTCTACATTCTATTCAATTTTATCAATATACCACAGTCTATCTACTTATTCTTCTGTTAGTGGCAGTTTGGGTTGCTTCTAGTTTTTTTGCTGTTCTAAACAATGCTGTCATGAACATTTATGGACATGTTTCCTTTTGCACATGTGGATGTTTCTTTAGGATACACGGAGTTACCGATGAGTGGAATTAGGTTAGAAGATACGTTCAACTTTACTAGGTGATGCCAAAATGTTTTCCATGGTGGACGTGCTAATTTTTCTTTGGTAGTGGAAAATATTTGATATTGACTGGCTTAAGTTTTTACCAATCTGGTAAATGTGAAATGCTGTCTCCTTGTGATGTTATTTTGAATTCCTTTGAATACTGATGAGATTGAGTATCTTTTTATATTTTTATTCATCATTCCTGATTCCATATATGGAAATGCCTGATTCATGTCCTAGGCCTTTTTCTATAGGATTTTTTTTTTTCTTATAAATTCTTAGGAGTTTTAAAATAATATATTCTGGTTATTAATCTTTTGTCAATTTTATGGATTGCAAAGATCTCCCATTTTTTCACGTTGTGATATTTTGGTGAACAGAAAAGTTTTAATGTAAGTGAATATCAATTTTTTTATGCCGTGTTTTTTATATCTTGATTAAAATGAGTCCCTTCATTACTCAAGCTCAGAGAGAGATTTGCTTATATTGTGCTTTAAGTTTTAGGATTTGGTCCATGATTTTTATTCATAGTATGAATTCAAGATTGTTCTGGTTTTGTATTGTTGAGAAACAGTCTACCCCAAACTTTAATGGCTTAAAACATTTTATTTTGCTCATGGGTTTTGTGTCAAGAATTTAGAAAGAGCTCATCATCTGGTAGTTTGCCCCTTCGCCACAAAGCATCAGTTGGGCTAGAAAATTGGCTTCTTTCTCTGCTCACAAACATGGCGCTTTTGTGCTTCTTGGCCCTTCTCTCTTTCTACGTGGGATTTCATCCTCTGTGGAACTCCACATGGGTTGTGCTTCTGGTTGCATGATGGTCTTAGGGTAGTCACTGTCTTTCCATTGTGCTGGCTTCCAAGAGGTTGTTTCCCAAGACTGAGCATCCCAAGAATAAGTATTTCCAATAGGCCAGGAGAGAAACTGCCAGGCAGCTAAGATCTATGTCTGGAAATGGCAAAGCATCACTTCTGCCATATTCTATTTGTCAAAGCAATCGCAAGGCCCATCACATTCAAAGGAGTAGAGAAAGCTGTTGCTGGGAAGTATTGAAGTCACGTTCTGGAAGAGCATACGGGATGGAGATTTTGTTGTGACCATCCTTGGAAAATACATGCTGGCCACAACAACATTTATTTGCAAACTAAATTCACTCCCTGCATCAAGACTCCCCAAATCCATTCCATGTTTGCATCACATTTAACAATCACTGTCCCGTAACACTTCTAAAATGCAGTTGAACATAGGTCTGCCATTCCTTGATTGGGGCACAGTTGTTTCTTGGGAGTGATTCTGTGTGGTTCTTTCCTAACTCTGCCTTCTGGGTTCTTCGCTCTGCATTGAGTCATTCTTCCCTTTCCACAAGAGCTGATATATGTTTGCTGTGGAAGGGCTTTCTCAGATACTTCCTGCTAAGAGAAACTTGAGATTATTGACTATTCTTTTCATTTTGAACTGTTTCTTTTTTTTATCCAAGTGGATGGTGATTCTGCTAGTACTGTTGTTTTGAAATGCTGTGCCTTTTCTATGAATCTTATTGTGGTTTAGTCCATTAGACAGAAGTCTTACTCATAAATCTCTTTGAGACAGGCTCTTCTTTGCCTTGGGTTGCTTATAAGTCTGCTGTGGTACAATACCCTTAAGATTCTTACACTGTTAATTTAAGCAACATGGTTTATAAGACACTGCTTTAAATCCTTCTGAGGTTACAGCAAAAGTCTTACAGCCACACACTTGTAACTACCCTGAGACCATATTTTACTAGAACCATCTTGAATTTGATATTTGCTATAAGGTCATTTTTACTTTGAGAATGTTTTGCTGGGAGAAATTGGAGAAGAGAAATAGTTTTGGTTTTGATTCAAGGTATGACTCTTTTATATTTCCTCTAAATTCTGCTTGAAAACGGAACAGTTTCTTCTTTAGTTCATCTCTCTCTATCTGTATCTTGTTATCGAGACTAAAAGAAACCAGTTGGCAGTGTCAGCATTCATCCTGGAAAACCCCCTTGCCAGATTCGCCTTTTGTATTTTCCATGTTATTGCAGGTGACAGTTTTAACTGAACTTTATGCCACTACATAACAGGTGTCTTTTCTACAGCCTCCAATAACAACTTCCTCCCCGTTAGTCCAGCCTCCACTAACAATTCTCCCTGAGGCCCTTCAGGTCTCCACTCACTGCCTGGTCTTGATGCCACAAATTTCTGTTCTGATTATCTTTTGTTGTGTAAAAAACTTAGTGGCTTAAAACAGTCTTTATAAATTTTACATATTTTTTGGATGAGGAATTTGGATGGGCTTTGTTGGGTATCAGCTGGGGCTGCTGAGGCTAAAGAATCCACCTCCATGATGACTGCTTCATTCCCAGGTCTGGAGCTTAGTGCCCCTTGACCTCAGTTTTTTTTCCACGCAGTGTCTTATCTTTTAGGGCTTCTTCTTGTTGCATGTTGGTCTCAGGGTAGTTGCACTGCTTCCATGATGGCTGGTTTCCAGGAGGGAGCTTTGCAAGAATGAGTGATACAAGACTGAGAGTTCCAAGAGACAAGAAGAGAGTTCAGGCCAGTTAAGGGCTAGTGCCCAGCACTGCCACGCTGTCATTTCTGCCATTTTCCATTTATCTAAGCAATTAGAGAGGAGGACTCACCCATACTCAGAAGAGTAGAGAAATATACCCTACCCCCTGGTAGGGTAGTGGCAAGATCACGTTGTAGAAGAGCATGCGGATGGGGAGGTACTATCGTAAAACATCTTCGGTGCTGTTACAGGGATGCAATTTCATTTTTCCCAAATGGATATCCAGTTGGACCAGAACTCTTACTGAACCATCTATACTTTCTTATTGATCTGTAATGTCTGTTCTGTCATCAGTCAGATTTCTAAATATATGTGTGTGTTTGGTTTGGATTGTCTGTCTATGCCCGTGGTTTTCAACTGGGAGCCATTTTTCAGGGGACAACGAAGACATTTTTGGTTGTCACACTTTGAATGGGATGCTACTAGCATTCAGGGGATAGAGGCCACGGATGCTGCTAAACATCCTGCAGTGCACAGGACAGCGTCCCACAACAAAGACTCATTTGGCCCCAAACGTCAGTAGTGCTGAGGTCGAGAAACTATGGCTTGTGCCATCAGTATTGCCCTACCATATTATCTTATCTTAATTAGACTTGCTAGCTGGTAGGGCAAGTCCCTGCACTTTGATTTTCTTTTTTAAGAATGTCTTGATTATTTTTAGCCCCTTGCAATTCCATATAAATTTTAAATCAGTTTATCATGTTTCATGAAAAACTCTTTATATTTTGATTGGAATTTCACTGTAACTCTATATCTTTATAAGGAAAATTGACATTTTATGATATTGAATCTTCTTATTCACCGACATGATGTATCTTTCTATCAACTTAGTTCCTTAATGTCTTTTAATAAAATTTTATAACTTTCTTATTAAAGTGCTTGCAAATCTTTTGTGCAAGATTTCCTCTCTTGGCCAGTTAGTTGTGAGACTTTTAATATGTTGCTTTCCTCCTTTGGGTCTTAATTCCTCCAAGGGAAAGTGTGACATTTGTTCTAGACCATCCCTAACAAGCTTTCAAGGCCAAGATGACGTGGTTAAAATATTAGAATTAAATTGAATACTTTCAATGCATAAAATAAAAGTAGTCCACTAGAGAGAGCTCTTCCGCATTTCTTCTCCGGCCAGGTTGCCAGACTGCTGTGAAGAAACCACATCTGCTATTGATAGCTGCAGATGTTAGGCAAAGACCTCATCTTCTTAGGGTGGAGGAAGAAAGCGACTGTCTGGGATCTTTCCTGTCACAGTTCTCCACATAGGAAATTCAGCTTTGGTCTTTGGAAGATACTATAATTGACCCTTGAACAATTATAGGAGTGCTGACGTCCTTTCACTCGAAAGTCTGTGTATAACTTTTGACTCCCCCAAAACTTAACTATAGTTATCCCTCAGAGTCCATGGGAGATTGATTCCAGGACCCCTGCAGATAACAAAATCTGGCGATGCTCAAGTCCCTCATATGAAATAGCACAGATAAATTCATACAGTTGGCCCTCTGTATCCACAGATGCAAAAGTATCTTTCAGTTATGGTTGGTTGAATCCACAGATGCAAACCCAGGCATATGGGGCGACTGTATATTTACTGAAAAAAATTCATGTGTAAGTGGACCCATGGAGTTCAAACTAGTGTTGTTCAAGGAGCAACTATACTTGTTTCTGGGTGTGGAAATTCAAGAAACACAACTTGAATGTAAAAGGAAATTTATAGGTCATCCAATTTAATTCTTTCATTTGACAAATGAATAAACTGTGATTTAGAGATGCTGTTACTTTCCAAAGGACATACAGTTTGTGAGAAATTCAAGGTTTGAAACTTAGGCCCACACATTTTCACACTAGTTTAGGGAATGGGGAGGGGAGGGTAAGCAGTGGGCAGTGGGTATTAGTGGTGGGGCGGGGGGTCGGGATTGTGTTTAATTTTTAAAGGACTGAAAGGTGGGTGGTCTGTGAATTCCCTGGAATTATATTGCAGTATTACATGTGAATGTGAGAGTATGTGTAGTGACTTTGTGTGTGTGTGCGTGTGCATGTGTACACTCATACATGCTATACTTTGGCTAGAAATAGGACTTTTGTTGTGATTATTGGCCTCTAAGAAACAGGGTTGAATTTTTCTCTAAGCCAGCCTCTACTTACAAACTGGGATCACTTTCACTGGCTTCAGAATTTCATTTAATATATAGTTTGGAATCATTTGGAAATAATCATTTGGTAACTTAATACCAAAAATTTAAGCTATCTTTCAGTTTATCTTTATCTGATTTAATGATTTCCAGACCTCATTTTTTTCTTACTGACTCAAAACTGACCTTTTGAAGTGCAATCATTGAATATTCTTTTCAGAGAAGATGAAACTCAACCTCTCTCCATCAGTCATCTGTTTTTTCAAGTCTATTTTGACTGTTTCTGAAACATTTTTCCGTAGTACTCTTATTATTTGTGATTCTCCTGATTCACCCTGATAAAACTTTCTTTGTAAACTACAGACATTTTAAAATTTTTTATTTCTGCATTTGCATTAGGAATAAATTCTTTATCAATCATTTGAATTATTTTTCTTGTGGATATCATAAACAAGATTTTAAGCTTTTATTTTGGCTTAATAAAAAATTAACATTAAGAACTAGAGTTCTTGCATTGCTTTCTCAATGTAATGCAGTGCAGTGTATTGTTTTCTAACAAGCTAATAGAAAAAGATCCTCTGAGAAAAATATGTATTTAATTACCTTTCTCTTCATTATTGCATATGGTCTAGATCAGCTTCAAGAGAGTTAGATTGTATTTAAGCCTCAATGTATGAGTCTAGGAGTGATACATCAGAGGGATAGGAAGAGTGAAGGAGTACTGAAAGGCAGAATAAGGATATTAGACAGCTTTCTACCTCTTCCAAGATGGATTTCTCGACCAAAGGCAATCTTAGTGTGTTGAGTGTTCTAGGGAAGGAGGATTAATCTTTATTGGAAATAGTTACAAAAATGAATATTAGGTCAAATAATTTGTATGCTAATATACTCTTCCTCAGCAAGTATTATTGAGGACTTATCAATAATTTCTCTTTGCATACCTACCATCTATAAATTTCAGCTAGGGTTATGAGACAGTAAGAATTTCGCGCTGGGTGAAGAAAGTGGCTTACCCAAGAAACATCCCATTAAGAACACATTTAATCATGAAAGTCAAATGATAAGAGAACAGGTTTTATTTACTTAAATGCCACATGTTTGATTCCTATTTTTCTTCATAAATGTTATTTGATGGGCATGATGAATGAATATGTTTAAAAAATCATATATTGTTGGGTACAGTTAGCTATGCATAATGATTTGATTAAGTACGAATTCATTTATTATCTGAAGTTTGCTTTGTATAAATTCTCAGGGATATAAGAAGTGGGGACTATTGTTAAAATATCTGCCTTCTACTGACTGTAATTTTCTTCTTGGTTTTAGATTTCCTTCTTCTTCACCCCTGAAACCATATCCAAAGAGGCCCCCATACCGAAAGGATGTTATTAAATTTCCAGAATGGAATGACCCCCCACCGGGCACATCACAAGAGAATATCCCAGTGAGGCCAGTTGTGATGGTGAGTGCCATTACTAAAAGACTGAGGGCTAGCAGCAGGGAGAGATAAGTATTAGTCTGTGAACACCAGGCTTAGTCCAGTTCTTTCTGTCAGTTCCTTATGAACAATCGTCTGAAAGTGCTTCAAGACAATAGCTTACCTGCCAACAGCTGAGAGACCAGGAACAAAGAAAGACTGGCTTTTGCATTATTTCACTCTTGCCAATTGATATTTTGGCTGAATATGTGGTAACTGTTTTCATGTGTTTCAAGCAGTTTTCTGTTAAAATTCCCTTATAATCTCCTTTTTCTTTCCGTTTTATAATTTGCTCTTTTCCTTCTTTGTCTCCTCCTCCTAAACTTTGTTATAATTATTACCACTTGAGAATGAGAAGGTTGGGGCATGGAGTATTATGGAATGAGCCCTACAATAAAATATGAACAAAGGTGGATTCTACTAGTCTTGGGAAACCCAAGCTCGTTGTAGGATAAACTCCTTTTGGGGAGGCATACTTTTTCCTTAAAACATCCTCAGTAGAAGACTATCAAGATTGAAATAATGCTAAATAATAAAATACAGAGAAAAACTCTTTTATGGCAGTTTTTAATAATTGTACTAACACTAATATTGTAAGTTAATTTAGTCTCATAGGACTAGATGTCCAACTCAGACTTTTGTTTGAAAAGATTTGATGAAACATTTTTAGGCAATGTAATTAAAAATAAAAAATTTCGTCTGAAGAGGCTGTATTATATCTCAGTTTGGCGAGAATAGTTAAGCAGCTTAGGCTTTATCAAAGATAATTCAAGAAAAAGAATGGCACTGGGACAGAAGTGGGGACTCCACAAGAGCTTGCAGATTTGTCAGGGACAATGATGAATTTGGTTTTAAATGTGTTTGATGATAAAGTTGGGTTGTATTAAATGGAAGTGTCTAATAGGCAGATGGAGATAAATGCTCTGGAACTTAGAGGAGAGGTCACGTTTGGAAGTCAGCAAAGATTTATTGTCTCCTGCGTGCCAAGCATTGTGCTAGGCTCTGCAGATACAGTAATATGTGATACAGTTTTTGGTCTAAAAAGGCTCATCGTCTGGTGTAGCATACAGCACAAAAATCGATTATTAGAAAACAAAGTGGAACTACTCTGATGAAAGAATGAGCACAAAAGGTGTTTGAGGACTATTTAATTCATTACTAATGAGGAGTACTTAATTAAGGTTTAGTGATAGTTTCTCTCCTAGATAAAATTAAAATATAAGTTCCATAAGATAAGGTACACTTTTTTTGCACATTCGTATTTAGACACTTAATATGACCTCATCAGTAGAGTAGTTATTCAACAGACTTTTTTTTATTATAAGTTCACCCAGTGTTGTTCATACAAAAAAGATAAAACCTCATATTAAATTAATATATATGTATTTTATCAATATAATAACTTCCTTTTTCTATTCTATTTAGTTATGGGAAGTTGTAATATTCCTGGTATTACTGTTAGGAAAACCAACTGCTCATTTGCACACTTTAACGCACTGATGACAATGACTTTCATCTTCCATTTTCAGTTTCAGAATATTTTCAGGACTCCTGAAGTGGTATATCAGTGTCTTGATTCATCAACCCTTCCCTCCACCCCCGCTAAGGTCTATCATTTTCCTGGTCATCTGTATCTACATTTCTTTTGATAATTTTTCTCATACTTTTTCCTTAAATGAAGTGGTAGAGGTTTGAAAGCTCCCTGCTTGTTATAATTCCACTAAAGCCTAGACTGCTGCTTCTTGAGGATTGTCCAAAGAAAGAATGGCAGAGCAGGATCTGTTTCCTCAGTTTGGCCTTGGTATAGGTTTTAGACAGATGATGTTAATAGTCAGTAAAGAAACAGTTTATCTTTCTTAAAGAACTTGAGCTTATCATTCATTTCTTCTTTCTTACTTTCCCTCTTTCTGTCTCTGCCTCCACTGTGCTTGTTGGTTTTTATTTTTCTTTTGTCTCAACTTCTCTCTTGCCTACCCATTACGTCAAATAAATGAAACGCATAAAATTATTTCTTGTGTTTGCCGTGGAAAGTGAGACTGTGGGCTCTGGAGCCAGACTGCTGGGTTTGAATCTTGGCTTCTCCACTTACCAGCTAACTGAGCTTGTTTCTCTGTTTCGCTGTTTGTGTCTCACTTTTGTTTTCGGTGGAACTGGGATGATAATTCTCCTCTGGGGTAAGGTTGCTGTGAGAATCAAGTGAGTTCATATCTATAAAGTGTTTAGAATATGCCTGGCACACAGGTACTTGGTAACTTAACTACCATTTCTGTTATTATGTATTTAATAGAATTGTTTATAGGCAGAGACAGATGAAAAAAAATTACCCATAATATCATCCAGAGAGAATTAACATTAACATTTTTCTTGTATATCCTGTCTCCCATGCATATTTTTAACACTAAAATGAGACCATGCTGAGCTTTTTTGTAACCTGTGTTCTTCACTTAGAACACTGTTATGCCCATTTTGCGTGTTATCAAACATTCAATATCATTTTAATAGCTGGACCATATCTAATAAAAAAGTAATATATTTTATTTATTAGAAGTAGATTTGCTAGGCAAATGCAACAACTTATATGCCTGCCTTGAAAAATAAACACCTAATTTAGATCCTTTAAAAAAATTCACAAACTCATGTGACCTTCGGCTTCTTTTGTAATTCAACAGTTCTCCAAAAATCAAACCAAAAACCAAATCAAAAAACAACTTTCCAGCTCCTTTTTTTCAAATCAATAAGATTTTTTTATAATGATGCTTTTGCAAAAAAACTACAGAAACTCTTCGTAAATGATTTCTCATGTTTTGCCTTTAAAAATTCAAAGCTTGTCTCTGTGATTACCAAAAGGAAGTTTTAAGACTATGTCTAGTAGCCTAAATGTGAGAAGGGAGACACTAAGAATGTGGAACTGGTAAAGCTGCGTGACTTTGAGCAAGTTATTTCATCTCTCCGGCATTAGTTTTTCTCCTTGCCATTTCCAGCTGTTCTGTGGAGCTCGTGTTTTACTTGCCTCCTGCAGAAGCCTACGATCTGGGTCCTGCTCTCTAACATTGTACTTATTTGACTTTTGCTTACAGAAAATAGAGAATTCTTGAATATAATATAATTTAATCTTAAACAATCATTCAGTTTGGACAGGGTGTGAATTTGTGTAGGTATTCCTTGACTTAATTTTGAATTAATAAAATTTTATTTCATCGCTACTTCACTGATTAGTTGAAGCTCCCACAGGAAAAAAAATAGCCACTTAATGTCCTGCTTATTGTCATAGCTCCTTTGCAGTTCTTGAATAATCGCTTATAATATGACTTGATCTTTAAGAGTTATACTTTATTTCTCTGCAGCCCATACAAAAACGTTAGTTTATATTTCTTCTTCTTTAATATCAAATTACAATAACTAAATAAAAGAAATTTCTCTTTATAAGGTACATAAATGTCTAACTACTATGCTATACACCGGAAACTACTACACTATTGAATGTCACCTGTAATTGAAAAAAATGAAAATAAATAAAATGAAATAAAAATAAATATCTCTTAAACCAATAAATGCTGGAATTATGGGGGGAAACATACCTATAAAACTGTACCACTGTCTACTGAAATATTTATTGTCTCTCTTGCTCTCCCCCTCCGCCCCACCACCACCCCGTTAGAATTCTGAGATGTGGTACAAGCGTCACAGTATTGCTATTGGAGAGGTACCGGCTTGCCGTCTCGTCTGCCGCAGACAGCTGACAGAGGCCAATGTGGAAGAGATATGGAAGTCTATGACGTTATCATAGTATGTGCATTTGATATTGGTGAAATCTTTCAGTGGTTTATTTTTTAATTTCCTTCTCCCCTATTCTCTGCATATTTAATTTTTCTGAAATTATGTATAGAAATCTTGACTTTGATTGCAATATTTGCAGTTGTGCTGCTTATCAAATATGATTTAACTGAATTCTGGGAATTTTCTGTTGTCATATAATGGCCAAGAATAGAAATTTGAAAGTTCTTAACTTTCTATTAACACCAAAATCTTAAGCTTAATGAACATAATGGGAAAATTTGATCTTTTAGGTTTTTGTTGTATGACAGGTAATTAAAGTTAATGATATAGCAAGTTATTTTCCCACAAAGATGTACTATTAGCAATTTCTCATTATTGGATAAACCAATTTTTGTTTCTGTGATATCTTTACTCATAAAATCATTTTTCTTGATATTCATTGTATTACGTTATTAACTTAGTGAAGCAATATGATAATTGCAAAAGGATATCTTTCAGGTTTGTTCTGTCATTCTCAATATCTAGTTTTTTTGCCCCACAAAGATTGGGTAAAATGTATGAAAACAATGCATTTTAAAGATTGATCGTTAAGTGTGCCGGGTTTTTGGGTAAGTAATGATTTTTTAAAAATTAATCTAATTAATTATTATTTGTCTTTTAGTTTACAGAAAATCCTTGGCTTAGATTCTTTAGAAGAAGTTTTAGACGTTAAACTTGTCAACTCCAAGTTCATCATCCATAATGTATATAGTGTGAGCAAGCAGGGAGTTGTTATCCTTGATGACAAGTCAAGTAAGTGCACAAAAATCACTTGGTTTCTAGTTGACTCAATATGTTGGCTATACAGGTCTATCGCCTTCTATTTGACTCTTCTCTAGGTCCTAAATAAATTTGCCCTCTCATTAAATATAGCATTCTCTCAGTTCCTAATACCTCTTAACTAATTGTCTAGATTAAAGAAATGTTATAGAAAGATAAATATTCTGGAGTGAAAACCTCAGCAGAATCCATCCAGAGGCTAGTTCAGTGTTAGCCACACTGGGCACGAAGTGGTTCTATATTATCTCTGGAAAATCCCTAAAGAATGAGTGGGTTTAAGACCTAACGGAGAGCTTGAGTCACTTTATTTAGGTGGGTCCTGTGGTATGATTGATTTTAAGTTCTCATGGACCTTTTTATTATGATGCCTCTGTGTCAGGTTTTCTGGGATGCTCTTGGTTTATGTCATTTTTTTCTTTCTAATAAAAGTAGCTCTTTAAATGTTGAAGGTGCTTTAATTTTTTTATACCCTTCCGAGCCAGTTTACAAATCAGGAAGAAAAACATTTAGCAGCCACCTATCTTGGTTTTTCATTTGTGAAAATACAGTCAACATACCTGTAAGTGGGTCAGAATCCTCAAACTGATTATATAACTTCCTTCTCCTAGATAAGGGATGGGTTAGAATTGAAGGGGCTCTTTGATTGCTTCTTCCTTTCTTTACACCCTTGATTTTGGAAATTAGCTGAAACTAGATCACTTTTGGATGTGGGAAGTTGGCATGGTACTTTTGGATTCTTATAATTTATTACTAGGTTTTGGACTGAAGCCTCCTGGGCAGCAGACAGAGCTGTACCAGAAGGAGCCTGAGCAGTGGAGAGAGAGGAAGAGGTTTCTGTAGGCCCTGTTTCCTGACAGGAGTAGAACGTGTCATTGAAATCTGAAATGTTTCCCTTTTATAGCTGAATCAGGAATGGAGGACATCAAGAAACAAATAGATTTGCGACTTCATAAGTTTTCTGGTTCGTCAACATATAAATTAAATTACATAAATTGAGGGCGGTGTCGCCTTTGTAATACATCAAAAATTCTTCTGCATCTCTGAGTACAGCAAACATTAATGCTTTTAGCTACCAGTTAGGTGACCAAACATCTTTTATCTTATTAAGTAAATTTTTCAGGAAAGAAGGAGACTCTACCAAAGGGCTCGGCTGGACTTCTTGTAGCAATGTTAACCATTATTATTTTAAAGCTATCTTAGTACAACTAGCTTATACTAACATGTCAGTAGAACTTTGTTGCCCTAAAACATTCTGAAAAGTGAAACATATAAAATGATTCTTATATTGGACATTGGACATACAGAATTTACCTTTTATTTTTACTTTTTATTTTTTTTTTTTTGGTATTTGGTGAACTGGTTTCACAAATGCATTTGATGACTAATATTTTTGCTATTTCTGTTGTTCTTTGTCTTCTATAATTCTTAGGGTAATAGATTTGTTTGTTTGTTTCTTTGGAACAAACTATCAAATTTCTTCTTTCTACTAAAGCTTTAAAAAGTGCATCTCGCCCTTACAGAATTTTGCAGGCACGATTTATACAAGTACATGTTGTAACACTGCTGCTAAGAAAAATTTTCATCTTTTAAATATTTTGACATATAAATAGGTGATTTGTGATTAGCAGATATGTTTTATATTACTTGGATGAAAACTACATTCTTATGATACCAACTATATATGTAATTCCTTGAGTTATATGCAGTTGAATAAAATATGTTTTTATTTTTACTTTTCTGCAGAAGAACTTCCTCATTGGGTGCTGTCAGCAATGAAGTGTTTGGCCAATTGTAAGTACTAACTATCGTCCAATTTCATGAAATTAACTGAAATGAGTGTCCTGAATTAGAAAATATTTTCACATAATGGCCTGAACATTGATTTGACACCTGTGAGACTGGCAGTTAATTGTTTTGGGATTACTGTACTTTTAGTGATAAATTTCTGACTTAGTGAAAGGGCTGAGTTATAGAACGTTTTTAAAAGAATTTTGTGCTTCCATTTTCTAGTGCATATAATCACACTTAGATAAAGTCCACGCTACTTCTGACTGCTTCATTAGAGGAAAGAAAAATTAGTAATATTGCATGTAACATTGTTAATAGTGTGTATATAGGCTTTTATTTCTAAAACCTATATTTTTATTCCTAAAACATGTATTCTTAAGTATGTCCTATATTTACATCATCAGTTTGCTCAGCAGATTCTGTCTGCTATTGGATTTTTATAGGGCAGTAGTTTAAGTGGGAGAGAAATGTTTTAAAAGACTAATCTAACTGGCATGCAGGATGGTTTGGAAGAAGGACCTACATGCAGAGAAACAAGAAAGACTCTTAGTAATTTGGATTTAAGATGAAGGAGCTTGGACCAGAGTAATCCCTCTAAGGTTTTTTTCTTTGGTAGTTGAAATCCATCTGATAGGCATATGATATCCATTTTATTGGATGTCATAGGCACTGTGAAGGAATTAGTTATTATAGTATCTGCCTTAACACTACAATTTTTCTGGGGATTTTCAAAAGGCTTGACCCAAAAAAGGGATTCTAATGGCTAATGGCTTACCTCAAACAAGTGACTTTAATGAGAAGAATTGTAGTTATTTAAACTAACTGATAATGGTGATATTTGGTCTGCAGGGCCTTTTGAAGTCTCACAGATCACCTCAGAGAGGTAATTTCTTCCCTTTTGGGTGAGACTAGTATGTACAGAGATAGGTGTATAAATTCTTGAATTAGTAGATTCTGAATTATGTACTTAACTGAAATTAGTTTTTGTTTTTCTTTTAAATTATGGAACGAAACTAAAATGACTATTCAGCTTACTGTGGGTGATGTTAGTGGTAATATATAGAAAATAATTATATATTATAATTCTGAATATGAATAGCAATATTGGATTGTGTGAAGCCCGGAGTTCTCTGTGTTTAACTATTAAAAATTTCTTTGTTTTTTTTTATTAATATTTTGGAAACTCTGAGATGTAGAGTGCTGTGGTTTTAGCTTAGGGAGTATTTTTTATTCTTGCTCAATCATTTGAAATGAATTAAATTTAAATTATGTCTTTGGCCAGAGTTGGCAGAGACAAGATAGAAGGTATAAATGGCAAATTAAATTACCCATTTCTGAATTTTTGGAAAACCAAGGATTTGGAAGTAGATCAGCTGGAAATGAACAGAGGAAGTCATTATAACACATCTAGGCTATCATACGTTGTAAAGTATATATTAAGGTGTGTTTGTGATGTTGAATTTTCAGTGATGATCAAAATGCGTTGGTGAAGAGTATAGCTTTCCCTCAAGTAAGATGTATACGTAAAGCCACCACCCTTTTGCAAAAAGGGTAGAATAACTGGAATTACTCATCAGTGGTGAGGAAAGCTGTGAGGAGCCACTTAGTTGTGTCTTCCACACGTGTAAGGTAGAGGTATATTGGGTAGAGATTCTTGGGGACAGAGACATGTCTCACATGTAACAAGTGCACATTGCTTTACAGGTGGTTGGCATGTCTATTAAAATGCTTGTTTATGTGTCAAAGGAAAAAAGGTAGCCAAAGGGTAAGGTCAGCTTTTTGAATAGTTTTATAAAATTATTTTTTCCAAATTCTCATTGGCCCCCAAAATTACTTTGAGTCTGTCAAAGTCATGTCCTCTTCCTTATCCTTGTCTTTAACGAGTCTAGATTCTCATTATAGTCATCTAATAGGGAATATCTGATTATGTGGCATTTTGAAGGCCTGTGCCTCTTTTTCTGTAAATCTACTGCTCCCATCTTTCCTTTAAGTCCACCTGTATTCATTATAGCCCATGTGCACATAGGCCTGGTACTTCATTGTTAGCTAGCCTCATGGTTAGCCATAGAATGAAGGACTGATGCTAAAGCAATACAAAACCAGGTTAACTGTGATTTTTTTTCTTCTTTGTGCATGTAGTTTGCAAGAATTCAATCAAAAATAGATACAAACAATTCTTTTCCAAAATCTGTCAGGAATAACATTTGTAAAACACTAGATTAAAAAAATATTGTGAAGTTCAAGATGATGAAGAAATTAAAGATCTTAGAAATATGGCCTCTTATAGAGCGCACTATGCACTGGCATTTTTAGGGAAAGTTGGTTTTTTTTTTGCATATTTTTAACAAGAATAATGAAATGTTCAAAGAGGGGTACAACTGCTTAGAATGAATTACATACTTATCCTGGGAGGGAGTAATTCAAGGCAAAGTGTGTTGCTTGCTGAGACGTATCAAACTAATTACAGTATTTCAATTGACTAAGCTTGCAGTATTTCAGAGGAAGAAACGAGCAAAAATGGTGGCTATGTTTGCTGCTAGATTAATGTGGCACCACACATATAGATCTTTCAAAATTTTTATTATTTTAGTTAATCAAATTAAGTTATTTTATAAGAATTGTACAGAATATTAAAAGGTAAGAAGAGATTTAAAGAGACCAACAAGAAGCCGTATTTATAGTGTCCCAGTGGCCTTGAAATGTGAAGGCCTAGAATGCTTAATTGTCTCTTTTTGGTTTGATCCTTTCTCTTTAGTGACAACGATTCTGTAGGAGGAATTTCCTTTCGGTTTTTACTGGCTTCATTTTCGTTCTCCTTAGGGTAGAGATCTGTTTGGGTACAGTTGTTTAGTCATGTTTTCTGCTAGCCCAGACTTGGCCAGAGCTGTCATACTCCTTTTTTCTGTGCTGTGATGGAAATAGAGAAGGCTGCGTAAGCTGTTCCTCATGGGACTTCTATGGTCTCTGGATGGATCGTTGAGGGGCATTTGCTGACAGCTCTCTAGAGAGCTAAGCATTTCTTGTTCCTCTTTGGTCCCAGATACAAGTGGATCTTTGCCTTGCTGCTGGCATAGGATATGGCTGGGGCCAGGTTTTTCTAAGCTTCTTAAAGTTACTCCAACTTTGCAGTATGACTCTTTTTGATGTACTATCCTTTGATGGTTGGTTGGGGATCAATATGAGAGTTTCATAATTGGAATGAAATATAAGACACAATGTAAAATCTTTGTTTCAGAATACCTTTAAGAAAAAGTATGAATTCTTATTAGTCTAAAGTAGTTTAGAGGTAGAAATTGATTACTTCACTCAGCTCTGACTCTAGAATTCTACATATATAATGAAATGTTTTAAAATTGCTTTATAACTTGTCTATTATACATGTGAGCTAATTGTTATTTTCAACTGTATCAAGACTAGGAAAATATTAAATATTTCAAAGAAAATTATCATTGTTTACATTTAATAAAAATGCCTTTTGGAAGGGCTGGGTTTCAACAAGTAGGTTTCTTTTAAAATGGAAGTAAGCCAGTGATTTTTCTCATTATTTTATAATAGATTTCAACTTAGACATAAAGCGTATTTGTGTAAGCAAAATATGTCATGTCAATTTGCTTAATATCAATTTTTCCCATGAAAACTTTTTTTCTACCTTGAATATCTGTATACACCACACATACGCACAGAGACTAATACTTAGAGGTGGTTGTCCTGTTAATGTGTCTCTTTCTAGCTCTTTCTCATTTTCTTTTAATTGTTCTGATTTGAAGCAGCCTATGTACTCAGGATTTGAAAAAGACGTCTTTAAAACTATAGCAGATTACTATGGTCACTTGAAAGAGCCCCTGCTTACATTTCACCTTTTTGATGCCTTTGTCAGTGTATTAGGTAAGTTGAAGTATAATGAGCACATAACCGCATTATTGACATTGAATCATTTCATTTTCACCATCTTGAGACTTCCGTTACTAAACTTCCATAGCATTTTTGAAATAACAACTGATAGAGTGCTTGCCTAGTTGGTGTCCTGCTCTCTGAAGGAGGAAAAGAAAATGGTTAAGCTCTGTTATGAAACTCAAAGCAAGGAACAATAGTTTTTATTTCTTAAGAAAGAATAATACGTTTATGTCATTTCTGTATAAAAAAATATGAATTTATCAGCAAAGAAGAATGTAAACTTGACATTTACCGTTCGTGAGTAAATCTACTGTGTTGAATATAACTTCATGAACAGTCAAGTATGGGAGATGTATTTTCTTTTAGAAATCTTTCTTTTTATAGAAGGGATAGATTTTTGTAGCACTATTTGTTATTTGTGACATGTAAAATATAGTATCTTTATCATTCTCTAAAACTTGTTGCTATTCTTCACATAGGTTTATACTTCAAAATTTACATTGTCAAAGAAACATGATAAAAAGGAAAAAAACCAATATCATTGCTATAGGTCTTTTTCATAGTGTTCCTCTTCAGAAATCAGATTTTCCTCCTGCTGTTGTGATGTTGAATAGGTATTATTGTTTTCTTGTCAAAAGGTTTGCTTTATTGACCAAATCATTGTGTAGGTATCATATTGTGTTATGTAAAATTGTAGGAATTATCATACTCCTGTATTTGAGTATTGTAAGAGTTAGCAGTCTTCTCTTTTTCTTCTCTTTTCTTCTCCTTCTTTCAGTCTTACTTTACTCTTGGAAAGTATGGATGCTGCCATTTTGTTATTTTATACCAACAAAATAAAGTATCAACACTATGTGAATAATTTACATGATATTACAGCACAGTACTTTAAAGTGTAAGACTTTGTAAGTTTTCTGATAATAAGAAACAAAATGCAACATTTATAAGTCACGTACATAAGAGTGAGTTTGTTTTCAGAGAGACCATATTGGGAACAAATGAAAGAATTAGGCCTATTACTAGATTTTGAGGCCATTGGGTCTGCTTAGTATTTTGTTTTCAACTGAAGAGGACTGGGGGCTTATGTACTTGTGACATCATGCCTAATAATGAATACTTCCTGTTATTTAATATATGTATAGACTGATTGAGTAGATTCTCATTATAGCCACTTACTGAAACATTATGCTACTGGTAAATGAAAAATTTTAAAGACTGGATTAAAAGTCACTTCTTAGATTTTCATCTCATTTTCCATTTTCAAAATGTCCTATTATAAAATTTTCTGATTTGGAAACAAAAGAACTTGAAGCTTTTGAAAAATGAAATCTAATTTGAATCAGTTATATTTATGATGTTACTGGTCTGAACTACCACAATTGTTCATTTTGAACTCAGCTAGGAATTAAAGCTGATTATATACGAATTGATGTTAGTGTCGGTCACCTTCTAAAATATTATCTATAGAGGGTTTAGGTTAGAGAGGATAGGTAGAATGGATAGGTAGAATGAAGGATAGGTAGAATGGAGAAAGATAGGTAGAATGCACTTAGGTATCAACAAGAATAGACTATTGTGTTTAGGAGGTCACAATATAGTAACCTTCCCTGATCTACTCCTTAAATTAATATATTTCAGACACCCTGCATTGAAAACCATATCCTTATGTATTGAAAGAAGAAAGTCTTCTAGATTATGGAAGACCAGAATTTGTTTATATGATTAACAAAGATTATCTAATATAGCAATCCTGTTAAAGCCTGTGGAGAAGATGTCATATCTAGAAACTACATTATCTACAAACCAGATGTATAGGTTGGATCTCAGTAGGGTTAACGCATTCCTTAAATCATTTGATTTCACTTTGAATGAAGTAGCATGCCATTAAATAAAAATATTTTAAAGTAGGTAATTAGTCTATTTTGTGTAGAAGCTAAAAATTCTACAGCGTTTTCAATGGAAATTTTTTCAGTTTAGTTAATGAAGTTCTTTTGAGATCTATTCTTTTGCTTCTAGCATGAAATCATGCTAGCTCGATGCCAAAGCTGTGACCCTGCAAGCAGTTAGTCATCATTGATACATGAAATAGGACATCTAAGAATTCTCAAAGGAAAAAAAAAAAGACATCTTTGGAGGTGTAAGATTTATTCTTTACTTAAAATTTAAAGCAAATGATTTAATTTAGTTCGTCTGGCCTAACTGTTCGTAATAATTAATCTTCATTTCCAAAATGGCAGTTCCCTGTATTAAGATCAGAGTTCGTCTGACTCTTGAATGCAGTGAATGAGATAGTATAGCATCCTTTATTCACACTCCACACACACCCTAGAATCTGTGTAGCTTGCAATGATTTGGCATATTGAGGAAAGGGTTAGGCAGATAGGAAGCACAATAGGTCATAGGAGTAGGGAAGAGTGATTTGAAAAATTGAGCGATTTGTAGGTTGTGTAATGTTAAAATCTGAGATCCTACTCTGGTGATCTGTGGCCCAGATCTGGCTTATAAATACATCTGGTTTGACCTGTGTTTTTTTATTGTCTCATTTTTTTTTTTTTTAAGTATATGTATATGTGCTGCTGAAGCAAGCATGTGACCTGTGTGTTTTTAAAAGAAATTTAATTGCCAAACTCTGAAAAACAGGAAATTCATATAATAATTTATAATTTTGGCTTCTTTAGAAAAACTGGAAGATCTGACAGTTTTGGGCTTGAATTTTCAGTGGCACAGACTGCTGCAGCTGTGTAGTGAGTGTTTCCATTAGGAGCAAGTGTTTCAGGGACATGAACTTCAATTTGCCAAGTCTCCAGTGCTCCCCATTGCTTCTCAGAAGCACAGTTCACATGACCCCCTTAGCTCAATTATTTCATTTGTCTGCTCCTATAAGCGTTGAGCTTGCAACTCCTGATTTATTTGCTAGTGGACTGGAAGACTGAGATAGAAGCTTTTTGCTGTTCCATTCTGAATGTTGGTTTAGAAAATGCCATTGAAATTCACAAAATTGTACACTGGATCATCTTGCTCAATAGGCTGAGATCTCCTCTTGTGTTTTTTAACCTAGAAGCATCCATAAGGTTAGGTTTTCTATTCTTTGGTTCTTTTGTTTGGTTACTTCTAGGAGATCTTTTGGAGATGTGCACCATCTTTGCCTTGCTACCTCTCTGCCTATACATTCTTCACATTATCATGAGGTCTGTATCCCATGATAATTTTTAAGAGAAAACAGTTTTTTTTTTCCAGAGAGTTCCTAGTGTGTGCACTTGACTAGACAGAGAGCTCTTGCTCATGTTAGTCCAAGGTTCTTGTTGGTGGCGCTCTCCGCTCTCAGGGCCCAGCGCATGCTTGTTGCTGGAGCTTTTGAAGATACAGATGGGCCAAGGTAAGGATATTGAATCACTTCCAAATATAGTGGCTACTATTATGTCAAGATTGTTGGAATAAAGTGGTGTTAAGTACTCCTCAAAGATGAGAATTTAAGGAGATGCCTAGCTATACCTAAATACATAAGCTATTTGTAAGTATACTGGTAATTACTAGAATAATTAACAAAACTTTTGGGAAAAAATTTTAAAACCTTTCTCATACCACTCAGTAGAATAAATCCAGCTGGGTTAGAAAATTAAATGCAAAAGAATGGAAATCTAAAATACAGTTGATAGTTATCTGATTTGGGGGTGAGTGAAGGACTTTTTAAGCATAAAAGCAAAAGAAGTCATAAAAATGCTGAAGCATTGGGACTCTTCATGTGGGGAGAGCATCATTTTGTGCATGAGTGAATCTATAAGTACTTTCAATTCACTTGCTTTTCCTTAAAAGCTTCTAGAGAAATAGTCCCTCTTGCTGTGTCTTTCTTTGGGCAGAAGTTCTTACCAATTGACGTGTAGTCAGAATTCTTTCGGCTTAGTATAAACTTTTTCCTCTTTATACCTCTTCTCAGTGAAAATGAAACTGACTTTTTTTTTTTTTTAATTCCTTTGGTTGTTCGAAAACTGCAGTGAACTCTTCTTAAGTCTCTTGTTCTCTTGCTGGATGTGGTCCCAGTGGCCTTTCTGGGAACTCTAGGCCCTCTCTAAAGTTCATATTTCACTTCTTTTTTGAAGTTCCCATAAAGAATAGCTTATTGTTAACATTGCACTTGTTAGTGAAATGATCAGATCTACTTTGCAGAGATGAAAATTTGCGTTCCTAATGATTCAAAAGTAGATATCTGATGTAACCATTGGGCCATGGGAGGGAGGGCAACAAAAAAAGGCCATCATGGCCAGAGAGTCACCTAATCTCTAATAACAGAACATTATAAATTTCCATTGAATTTGATTTTATTTATTTCTATCATAAGGAACAATTGGGTTTCTTTGAGGATTAAATTATTTATTCACTCACTGTTCCTTAATCCAGCTCCCTGATTGAAAAAATTCACAGATGAATTGCTTAAGTTATTTGGTGGATTGTTTAGTATATTTTCATTTTTTTTACTCTTATTTCACCAATGGAAACATAATCAAATTCAGGTAACTTGGTTTGTAACCCTACCTTTCTGGGCCCCAGATTCTTCATTGGTAGGTGGCAGTAATGCCTGTCATACTTACAGATATGGAAACATGAAACCTAAAGCAATGGGTAACATTTATTTTCCTACTAAATATCTTTTTTTTGTTTTGAAAACTACAAAAATTGGAACAATGCCTAAATTAAGATAGGGTAATTATATGTTGCCATCTAGTTATTTCTTCTCTCAATTGTTAGGAAGATTTTTTTTTTTTTATGTGAAACTACTTGTGGTAGATTTTACAAGCTATAATCGGGATAAGCACTATTACATCATCCTGAAAAGCAAGCAGCAAGTTACCACTGGGCCTACAAAAGGCCATTGTTATTTTCTCAAGAGAAGTAAGATTCAGTTTTTTTATGATGACATCGAGATTGTAGAAATGATGAAAGATGAAAAAGTTATTCTTTTAGCTTCTGTTTAGCAAATGAAATGAATCCAAATAATAAACTAGTTACAACATTAAAACTCTTTGGCTATAAAATGAGAATAGAATGCTAAGGTCCTTCAGAAGTTCTTAAAATAGAACCTAAAGAAACCAAGAAGCTGTTTAAAATCAGTACTACTTTATGATGAAGAACCCAAAAGTACTTACTGAAGATGTCTCTTGAGATCAATGGTGGATTTTACAGCTAAGTTCTCTTGTAATCATTTTTTCCTAAATCCTGTAGTGTGCTTTTGTCAGTAAGCTTTTATTTAAGTTGAGGGGGTGGGGAAGATTAGGTGATGGTCAGCAATGAGAAGAAGTTAAGAAACAAAAATAGAGAGCTCAGATTAAACTATTTTTGAGAAATCTAAGTATTCCTCTATGATTCGAACTGAGAAAAGCAATACATAGCACTCTAAAATTCAAAGGCAGAACTAAAAGTGAGCTCTGCTTTGACATTTGAACAGATTGAAAAATAACATCCTTGGGACTGGATGCCAAGAAGGACTTAAATATTATAGATACATCAACCCTCAGCCTTTTTCCCATAGATCTTTTCTTTTATCCCATCCATACTACTTCACGAATCACCCATGTGCTGAGTATTTTCAGTTCTTTTCTGAGTATTTTCAAAATCGTGGTATTACTGATCTTTCAGTTCTTATCTTTATCCCAGATCTGTCTCCTGAACTCAAGACCAGCTTATCTGTCTAACTTCTGGCAGTTTGTTTCTGGATGTTTGTTATATAAGAGCCTCGTCCAAATTTAGTAGTCCCTAAGCCATTGTTTCAGAAACAGTATGTTGGATGTGAATTCTATGTAGTAGAAAAGCATTAAAAAAAATAAAGACATAGAATACTGTATGAAATATCAGAGTGCGTTGTATAATAATAAAAGTAGGCATTTTTATAAACTTATTTTTGTTTTAGTTAAATACCTATGAATGTGTACATGTATTGTTGCGATATAAAATATATTTCTTAATTTTAATTGTTGTGAAAAATTTTTGAAAAAAGCAGCTCTAAATTTCGTCTATACCTGCCTACATAGTAAAGTGATTGGGAAGATTTAATGAATGTGAAGACCTCTCAGAAAGTATAATATTGCTTAAATATTACTAGTAATAATAGTTAATTGTGAGAGATGCTTGTATTACACATGGTTTGTTGTTTATATGTAGATTAAAAATGCCTTTTACCTATAGCTTATATTTTATAGAGTTATATTCAATTTTTCATTCCTGCGTGTTGCAGAATTGGCATTTTAAAGTGGTTTGAGAGTTTCTTCAGATATAAATTACATTCTGTTTTTACTTTATGAGAAGGAAACTAGCAATAGTTATCACCTGGCTTTCACTTTGAACTCTTAAGAAATGGTTTCGAGTGCCCTCCTTAGGATAAAAGAGCTAATTTCAGATTTAGATATGTACAGAAATTCTCTGTTCTTTTCACTGTTTTTAATCCTTGCCCCAAGTTGAATGTAGAATGGTATTTTATTTGACTATTTGTTTATTAAATGTTTGTTAAACTCTTTGAACCATCATTTCTACTTCTAGGAATTTATCCTTAGGAAATAATTGACCACATGGAAAAAGTAGATAATACAGCATGAGATTTAGGAGTGTGTGCCCTACACTGTGTGGGCTCATATCTCACTGCCACTAACTAGCTGTGTGGGCAAACAACTTAATCTCTTTAAGCCTCACTTTCTTTATCTGTAAATGGGAATAATAATGGCATCTACCTCATAGAGATTGTTGTAAAGATTGAGTTATATTTAGTGTTTAGCACACTGTTAGGTACACAGTAAAATGCTTAACAAAAGCTATCGTCATCATTATAAATTCGTTTCATTATAAATGTTAGCTGCTATTATTAGTTATAATTTTTAAAGAAAAAAATAAGCTCCAAAACCACTATCACACTTAAATTTATTTTTTTCCTGCTGTACTGGGAGATCTACTCAAGTTCTGAGATATTTTGTGAAATTCACGTGCTTTTGCATGTAGTTGAACAATTTACTCCTATCAAGACTAATAGCATGAAAATGCTTCACATCATTACTTTCTGTAAACATAGCTTCTATTTTATTTTTAATGTGGTCTGTTTTTATTTGATATGTATAATGATGTGATCAAGTAGGGCACAGCTAAATGTCTTTATGACCCAATTTCTTTTTCTGTCTATAGCATCTGTGTTTCTAATACGAAAGAAATTCTAGGATTTTGACTTTTTATACTATCGCCTTTTTAAACATTCCAAAACATTTAAATACAATGCAATATATATACATATGCCTTACTGTTAAATTGTATACCTGAGACTTACTCGATTTTGTTAACCAATGTCACCATAATAAAAAAAATAAAAATAAAAAATAAATTAAAAAATAAAGTTCAATTTATCTAAACATCTTTAAAGAAACCAAAAACATTTAAAAATTTCTATAATGTATTTCCCTTCTAGTTTTCTAAATTTTCTACCAATTAATATTTTTGTGATTTCAAATTATAGCCTTAATGTGGTTGAGAAATGCTTTCAATTTTATCTGCTTTATACTCCAGGTTTAATCTCCTTTAAAATATTTATTTAATAGCACTAGCACTTTGAGGTTTTTTTTCAGGTTCCTGGAGATTTTGCCAAAAGATTACTTCAAACATAATACAGTGATAATAGGTGGCTGACAGATGAACTCCTAAAACACAATCCAAAATTAAAATGATTTTTATCTAGGATACATATAGTAGCCAAGAAAAGCATGTCTATGAGTATCAATATATGTAGGGAGTATGTTATTAAGTAGAGAGTGTAATCATTTAATTGATAATTAATAATTGCTGACCATTCAGTTTTAGCACCAAATAAAAACCAAGTATTTATGTAGAGGAGGTTGATAATTGCTGTTGTTTCAGAAAGTGATCCTCCTATTGGCAGGATAATAAGTAAAGAATGCAGCTGTATATAAGGTAGAATAGCACATAGATTTGAATCCAGCCGAATTCCTAGGTCAAGTGTTAAATATTTGGGGCTTTGGTTTCCTTGGCTGTGAAAAGGGGCAATATTTCCTTCTTCACAGGATAGTCAAAATAATTAAATGCGAACAAATAAAATTGCTTAATATATGGTAACTGAGGCCTAGATGGCATTCAGTACTGTTACTCAGTCTTCTAAGATGGAGGAGCAGGATTTTAAACATCTTATTTGATTCACAAGCAAACAAAATTGTGGTATTACTGATCTTCTCAGTCTTTTCAGTTACTCTAAAGACATTAATTTAGAGCCTATAGACTTCTAGGCACCAGAACAGGAAATAAAAAGATAACATGCTTGGCAGAATTAAGATTTGAAATATATAAAACCTTCCTGTATTAATTCTGTGTTTAACTTTAATAAACATACAGATGTTCTCTTAAACATTATGACTATAAAGGCATTGCTTTAAATTTTAGACTCATTTTATTACATAGGTAGTATTTTTATAATCTTCACCATACCCCTGAGAGATTGGTACTACTTTTATATTTCCATTTGTAGATGAGGAAATTTTCAGCATGTGTAAAACAGAGATTTAGTATTTTTTCTAAAATCATTTGGTCCTCTACTATCTTACCATGCCAATGGGCTGCATTGTGTCCCTTCCAAAATTCATATATTGAAGTCCTTACCTCTGTTACTTTAGAATGAGACTATTTCTATTAGGACCTTTAAAGAGATATAATTAAGGTAAAATGAGGTCATATGGGTAACCTTAATCTAATATGACCGTTGTCTTTATAAGAGGAGATTAGAACGCAGACAACACACAGACTAAGGGGTGACCGTGTGAGGTCAGAGCAAGAAGGGGTCCATCCGCTAGCTAAGGAGAGAGGTCTCTAGAGAAACCAACTCTGCTGACACCGTGATCTCAGACCTCTAGCCTCCAGAACTGTGAGAGAATAAATTTCTGTTGTTTAACACAGAGTCTGTGATATTTTGTTATGGCAGCCCTACCAAACTAATATAAGACAGTTATACAGAGAAAGAGCTTTAAAAATCTGCATAGGGATCTTCTTGAATCTATTGCTGAATAAATACTTAGCTGTACATTTCTAGGGTAATAATAGTCCTCAAAGCTGGGCAAATCAAAACCACCATGAGATACCACTTAATACCCACTAGGATGACTATAATAAAAATGATGGATAACAAGTGTTAGGATATGGAAAGTGTTGCTGGTGGGAATGTAAAATGGCATAGCCATTTTGTAAATTTTTGGCAGCTCCTTAAAAAAATTAAACACGGAGTTACCATGTGATTCAGTAATCCTACTCTTAGGTGTATACCCAAGGTAATTGAAAACATATGTCCACCCAACAATTTGTACATGAATATTCATAGCAGCCTTACTCAGAATAGCCAGAAAGTAGAAACAACTGAACTGTCCATCAAGTGAATGAATAAAATGTAGTATATCTATACAGTGGAATATTACTCAGCCATAAAAAGGAGTGAAATACTGTTGCATACTACAACATAGGTGAATCTTGAAGACATTATTCTTAGTGAAAGATGCCAAACACAAAAGGTTACATATTGTATGATTTCACTTATATGAAATGTTCAGAACAAGCAGATCTACAGAGACAGAGATCAGTGGTTTCCAAGGGCTCGGAAAGGAGATTATGGAGAATAACTGCTAATAGGTACGGGGATTTCTTTTGGGAGTGATAAAAACACTCGAATTAAATAGTGGAGTGAGCATAGATTAATGACTATACTAAAACCACTGAATTGTACACTTAAAAAAAGGTAGTCTTGTTAAAAAAAGGGCAAAGAAAAAAGGACCGTTGGACTTTAGGAGTTAAAAAAATACAGTATTGCAAATGAATTGGATGGGATTAGGGGCAGATTAGACACTGCAGAAAAAAAGATCAAGGAACTTGAACATATAGCAATAAAAGCTAGCCTGAAGAAGGCACAGAGAGAAAGGAGACTGGTGGGTGGGCAGCAAACTGAACAGCTTTAATGATATATAGGATGATGTCAAGCAGTCTAATATACATAGTTGGAATTCCTGATGGAGGCTTCTTGAACTGGTTCAAGTATCCTGTTGCCACATCCTGCTCATTCTCAGAGCACTTACTGACACTACAGGGTCATCTTGTACTTTCCTGTCCTGGAGCCGGCCATTTCTATAAAAATTCCTGGTTCCTTTTAGTAAAGATGATATTTATAAGCCAAGAGCTAGTGCTAGATGTGCTTATGTTATTGGAGGTATATTGTTCATAGAAAGAAAACAACATTCTTAAATAGCACTTAAAGTAACTGTGTGATTTGATTTCTAGATTTTCACCAAAAATATTTGAGGAGAGGATGGTGTTGAATTGGCAGAACAGAGACTAATATAACAGACATCCATGTGCCCACCACCCTAATTTAACACTACATCTTACAGTGTTGCAAAGACTGCCATGTGTTTCTCTACATGTAGAAGCAAAATTGCTAGGTTGTCTGGTATTCCATAGTTCTAGCAAATCGCTTTCCAGAGTGGTTCCAGCAACTTACATGCCCATTAGCACTTTATTCCTATTTGACCATTTCCTTACCAATAATTGGTTTCATCAGGCTGTTTAATTTTTCTAATCTGATGAGTTTCCAAAGGAATCTCATTGCTGTTTATTAGTTATATGGGTTTCTTCTTGGACAAAATGCTTTTTCTATCCTTTACCCATTCTTTTCTTTTGGTTTTTCTATTTTGTCATTCTAAAGATATATTCTGAGTACTAATCCTTTGTACCGTAAGCTGACAAATATCATTTCTTAGTCTGTCTTGTCTTTGATTTTAATTGCAAGATGAAGAGCTTTTGTGTTTTACTTTGGTTAAATTAGTTTGTGTATCTCAAGAAATCTTTCTGTAATGAAGAGATGCCGTACTTCTGAGATTTTTAAGTTTTCTTCCATGTTCTTTAATTGCTCAATTTATTTTTAAATTAACTTTTTTTAAGATATAATTAACATAAAATTAAAATGCACCCATTTGAAGTGCAGTTCCATGAGTTTTAGCCAATTTATACTAGTTTAATTGCAGTCTCAACTAAAATTAAATCATTTTCATTACCCTTACAGGTTCTCTTATGTTCTCTTTTAGTCAGCCCCCAACCCCATTACTATACCAAACAGAAACAGAAGCTTTCTATCTGTATAGATTAGGTTCTCTTTGTTAGAGTTTCATACAAGTGGAATTATACAGGATGTGATCTGGCCTCTTTTGTACAACATAGTTTTTTCAAGATTTTGTTCACGTTGTCACGTGTACCAGTAGTTTGTTACATTTTATTGCTGAGTATTTTATTGCATGGATATACACAACTTATCCATTCACTTGTTGAGGGACCTGTGAAATTGTTTCTAGTCTTGGGTTATTATAAATAAAGCTGTTATTAACATCCATATACAAGACTATATGAATATATATCTTCTTTTGGGAGAATAGCTAGAGGTGTAATTGCTGGGTCATATGGTAAATATACGTTTACTTTTATATGAAAGTGACGAGCTGTTTTCCAAGATAGTTGTATCACATTCCCATCAGTGATTAGTCTTTTAAATTTTAGCTACTCTATTGGGTTTGTAGTGGTATATCTATTGGATATTAATTTGCATTTTTCTCATGATTAGTAATATTGGACATCTATTCTTTTACTCAGTGGCCATTTATGTATCTTCTTTCGTAGTGACTGTTGAAATCTGCCCAGTTTTTATTGCCTGTTCTCCTATAATTGAGCTGTAAGAGTTATTCACATATTCTGCATGTAAGTCCTTTGTTAGATATATGTATTGCAAATATTTTCTCTCAAATTATTTTATTTTTAACAATGTCTTTTAAATAAAAATTTTTAATTTTGATGAAGTCATTTTCATCATTTTCTTTTATGGTTTTTGTGTCTCAGGAAATCTTTGCCTACCTTTAAATATTATACTATTTCACATGTAATGTTACTTCCTTGCAACAGTATTCTTTCATTTTCTCCCTCCTTTCCTTTGTGCTATTGTTTCATACATTTTAGTTCTACATATGCTTTTTTTTTTAATTAACATGTTATAAACCTTACCATGCATTGTTAAAAAAAAAACAAAACAATTTTCTTTTAAAGAAATTAAGAAACAAAAAACAAATTTTATTTACCCACATATTAATTTTTTCTGGCATTCTTCATTTCTTTGTGTAGATCCAGGTTTTCATCTGATATCATTTTCCTTTTGCTTGAAAAACATCCTTTAACATTTTTTGTAGTATAGGTCTATTAATAACAAATTCACTGCTTTTTTTCAATGGTTATAGAATTCTAAGTTAAAAGTTTCTTTTAAAGATGTAAATCCCTTGTCTTCTGGCTTAAATAATTTCTGATAAAAAGTCTGTGGTAATCCCTTATTTTTGTTCCTCTGTACATATCATGTTTGTTTTTTTTCCCTCTAACTGCTTTTGAGGTTTTCTCTATTACTGATATTTAGGAACTGAATTATAATGCGCCTTTATGTGGTTTTCTTTGTATTTATTGTGCTTTGATTCACTGAATTTTTTTCATCTGTTCATTTATAGATTTCATCAAATTTGGAAATTTTTGGACTATTATTTCTTCAAGTATTTTTTTCTACACTTCCTTCCCCTTTTCTAATTATACATATGTTAGTTCACTTGATATTTTCTCATAGGTTGATGCAACTCTGTTTATTTTTTTCCCTCTACTTTTTTTTTTTCTTTACTTCTATTTTGGCTAGTTCATATTGCTATATATTTGTTTCTTGATTTTCCTTTTGTTTGCAGTGTTTAGTCTATTACTGTTCTCATCTGGTGAATGTTTGAGACAACATTTTTCATCTCTAAAGGATCCATTTGACTCCTTTTATATCTTATATTTCTCTCCTCATTATGTTCATATTTCTTTTAAATATATTAGAATACCTTATGTAACATATTTTTCTGCTAATTCCTTTATCTTTCTGAATTACATTTTTACTCTGGCAGCTGTATAGAGAATAGAGTGTAAGTGGGTAAAAAGGAAGAAGGAAGATGCAAGGTCCAGATAAGGTTATAGCAGTTGGAACTGGCAAGAACTAATGAAATTCCAGATCTATTTCTCCACAAATACTTCTACTTTTTCCATGAAGCCTTCTATCCCATTAGCCAGCAAATCTGTTCTTTTTCCAATTATAAAGGGAATCAGATTTCACCTTATCTTGTTATGTTTCATGTATATATATATATATATATATATTGCCCATATATATATACAAATACAAGATAAGGTGAAATCTGATTATATATATATATATTGCCCAGAATCCTCCAGTGGCTTCTCAGGTCACTTATAATAAAACCTAAAGTCTTTTTTAAAATAGTCTGTAAGGTTCTGTGTGATCTGCCTCTTGGCTTCCTTTCTAATCTCATTTCTGATTTGAATATTCATTACACACTCCTTTCTCTTCACACTAGCCTCGTTGCTGTTCCTCAAACACTTTAAATACCCCAACATCACAATCTTTATAATAATTGATATTTCCTCTGCCTTGAAAATTTGTCTCTTCAGTAGTTTCCTGGCTTACTCTCATTCCTTCAGATGACTACTTAAATGTCACCTCCTAAGAAAGAGACCTTTCCCGAAACACTAGAAGTATTTTCCCATCACTTTCCAGCTTCTTTTCTTCTTTATTTTTCTTAATGGCATTTTTTCCCCACCTAACATCACTTTTATATAACCCTTTGCTTATTTTCTGCTGGGTAGAGAGCTCTGTGAAATCAAACAGGATTTTGTTTTATTCCCTACAGTATCTCTTCTAAAACAGTTCCTGGAATAAAGGCAGGACTTAGTAAATATTTGTTAGATAAATGGAAGAATGAGTTAAATATGGTCGTAAACCTTTTTTCTTTACATAGATTTGATTATGTGGAATTGAGGGCAGATCAATATAGATGAAGATGATAATCAGCAGTAGTATTTCCGCTGAACATTTAAGATCCGAACTTGGTATATAAAAGCTCCCTCTTGTCCCCTTTCTTTCCTATGTACATCCACTGCCTTTAGATCAAGCTTAAGATTTTTAGTCTGGCACTCACGGCCTTTTAAGATCCTATCTTACCTTTACAGCCTATGCTGCAGTCATATTGAGTACTTATAGTTTCCCTAATATGTCTCTTGCAGATGTTTCTTGCAGCATCTTTTACATTTTGTCACTTATTTTTTCATGGGTCTCTTCTCACAGTGCATACACTCTTCAAAGGAAGGGACCTGGCAAATTTTTGTAATTCCGGGACCTAATATAGTTCTTGGCATTTCATACACAGTCAGAAAATGTGTATTGAATGTAAAAGATGGTTTTGCCTTCAAGTCAGAGACTAGTGGGAACTTGAAAAGGTTGGATCCGGACCAATAAATTGGTGAAAGCAGTTTCATCCTTTCAGCGAGCTTGGAATGGCTGTTCAGGAACAGATAGTGTTGAAGAGTGCACAATATTAGAATATTCTAATTTTTAGCAAAATCATACTGGATAAGGAGGGATGGCATATAACACAGTTGAATCAGCACACTTAACTAGGAAAAATAGCTTAAGTGGGACGAAGGGTTATTGGACAGGTGTTATTTAGAAAGAAGCTGAGCCACTCCACAGTGGACAGATCGTAGGAGGATTAGTCCTATTTTTAGTCTGTGAGAATTGTGCAAGGTGGCGATCCTGCTCATTATGAGGAAGTAACACAAGGGGGAGAATTCAGGGATGCGATGGCACATTCATGTTCTTGCTCATGCTACCTTGCACTTATCAACAGTGTGAGTGTTAATGGTTAGCTTAGTCTTAACTTGACTGCTTTTAGTTCAGCGGGAAAGAATGCTATGAAAAATTTATTGTATCTGTAAAGGGTGTGAAGGAGGAAATGGCTCTATTTGTTTTATATATTTGTCATCCTTAGTTGATGGTTTACATTTTCTATGCTGATTTGTGAGTGACCATTATAGCTGGATCTGTGAACATGTTCTATATAATTTTAGTAATTTGGTATAAAAATGTGAACATCATAGAGTCAAGTAGGCTATAGGATTTTAAAAGTTAAAAACTTTTTTTTCTAAACCAGGTTTGTTACAGAAAGAGAAAATGGCGATTGAAGCATTTCAGATTTGCTGCCTTCTCCTGCCGCCTGAAAATCGGAGAAAGTTACAGCTGTTGATGAGGATGATGGCAAGGATCTGCTTAAATAAGGAGATGCCACCACTCTGTGATGGTTTTGGCACCCGAACACTGGTGGGTTAAATTGTAACATCTAACATGTCTTGATTTTTAGAATAAAATACACCCAAGTAAAGTTTACTAGCTTGGCAACCTGAGGAAGATACACATAACAGACTTTGCTTAAAGAGCTATGGCTTAGAATCCACCCAGACTGGTATTGTGCTTTTGATCTTTGTGTCTTAAAGAACATAATGAAAAGTAAAGAGTAGGGGTAGACTCTGAATGTAGAGATACCTGCTGCAGCCTGCCTGCTGTCAACACAGAGAGAAGAAGGAAGGGTGGACAGAAAGGATAAGTGGTCTCTCAAGAAAACGTTCTCTCCTCCAGGTCAAAAGGGGGTTGCGAGCCTTTGTTACTATAACCAGTAGGTGAGATGCAGCATATATAAATAGATTAAAGAGAGAAGAAGTAAAATGTTGTATGGAACCAGACAACTTAGAAGGAGAGAGAGAACTTGTATCTCCCGGGGTACAACTCAAGGGTTCATGAGCGAGGATATTTCTTAAAATATTCTCAATTTTGCTTAAAAGCATATGCTAATTTTGAATTCTAGTATGTGTTTAAAGCAGGTTTATATTTAGAATTATTTGCTAACAAAATTTCTTAATTTTCCTCAAAAAAAGTCTTGGAATAAAATTGTTGCTTCATTGGGAGCATCTCCTGGGCTTCTGTCTCCTGGTGCATCCTTGTGGACTTCGGGGGTTCCACTTGCCCAGTTTTGGAAGTATGGAGTAAGATCAGGGAGCACTCAGTGCCCAGTGGAGTGATTCTTGACATATTTTTGGTGGGGAGGGATGGAGGAGGTAGATGAGTAGGGAAGCTGATCGAGCCTTTTGAAAAGCTGAAGAAAATTTTGCACCTATTTCCCAGAAGAATGCATGTGTAAAGTTTTGCATACAATTTCAAGGCATTTGTGGGTTCCCTGGGGTCTGTAGTTTCCAGGTAAGGAATCTCTATGTATCTCTTTGTACACATAAAAATGAGTGAAGATAAAGTATCATCTTCAGAGCGTAAAGTGACGTCTTAGTAAATGGAATTACATGCTTATAGGTGTTGAGGTAAGATTGTCAGCAATAAAATTAGTAGGAAGGAAAAAAAAAATCATCCATCCAAAGTATAGCATTAAGAATGGAGTAGTTAATATGAATTCTATGAAAGCAGCTGCTATAATTTTTTTTAAAATTTCTGCTTACCGTAGAGTCTCATCACTTCATGCACTTCTTGTAAATCTCATAATTTTCTTCAAAGGTAACTGTCAAATGTGCATACAAAACCCTAGAGAAAATAACAGTTAACCAAGAAAATATATAACAATTGAGGCATAAAGACTGTACTAGTATATTTTTAAAACATCAATAATGAAAATAGGATATTATCTGACTAAATGGCCTTAAAGTATACTGAATTTAAAAGTGCTACATGATCCAAGCCATGATGGTAATAATAATTTTCAGAATTTATTTAAATATGTTTGTTTAAAACCATCTGTGAAAAGAGGTGCCTTTGAAAGCTCTTCAGACAGGCATCTCTGTGAGATGTCTCTGTGACATGAGATGCACATTCTGTTCATGCTGGTTGATGAGATCAGCTCATCTGAGATAATCAGGTATGGGCCATTTCTCACTGACTAGTCACATATTTTTTTTTTTTTTTGCATATTATATTGCACTCAGTTCAGAGTAGGAAAAACTTATCTATGTTCACTTAAAAATACCACCCCCCACCTTTTTTTTTTTAGATGGTTCAGACGTTTTCCCATTGCATCTTGTGTTCCAAGGATGAAGTGGACTTGGATGAGTTATTAGCAGCTAGGCTGGTGACGTTTCTGATGGACAATTCCCAAGAGATTCTGAAAGTCCCTTTGGCCTTGCAGACCTCCATAGAAGAGCGTGTGGCGCATCTACGAAGAGTCCAGGTAAAGGAAAGGATATTCTCTGTCCTGTGAAATTGCCCACAGAAAGTCACGTAAGCTTGGTAAGCTTCTTGGAACTTTATGTTATGAGGATTCAGTGAATTAATATTTACAAAGTGCTTATAACAGGGCTTAGTACCTAGTAAGCACTACATGTGTTTGTTATCGTTGAAAATTTGTGGACCGCCCACTTAGTTTTGTTTGTCTATCAATGCTGCATTCTTTTGATTGCAAATTCCTTAAGTGAATTTGTTCAGAATCTACATGTACTTCCTGATGGAAATGATTTTCCTGTCTTGATTTATAATAGCCCTGCAACCCAGATACTATTAATATTTGTATTTTTCGGATGAGAAAGCTGCGGCAAAGAACTTAAGTAACTTGTCTAAGGTCACAGAGCCAAGATTCAAACGGATGAGATCCGTGCTCTTAACCCTCATGCCGTACTGCCTTGCTTTAAAACGTAGTGTGGTAGAACGCAGCTTTAGGGCCACGACTAGCTGGGCTACACTCCCGACTCCCCTCTTTCCCGGTTGTGCGGCTCTGGGCAAGTCCCCTAACCTCTCTGGATTTTAGTTTCAGGAAGTGTTAAAATGGGCCATACCTGCTCTGTAAAGCTGTTGTGAAGGATAGAGTACTACACTGTAAAACCCCTAGCACAAATGTCTGACATACGGCAGGTACCTTTTGAAAGGGAGTGTTATTATTGTTTTTCTTGTTATACTAAAACGATGCAAAAGACATGTAACCTATTACTATTATGTGAGCCCCAAAGTGGAGTTTGTACGTCAATCTGTGGGAGCAGAAACTTTTGGTAACAAGTCTTTTGGCAGTTCTGTTTGGCTCCTTCTGAATGATTGGACCTCTTTTCGCTTAAGCACCTTTTGAGGTTCCACAGTTAAGGACCAGTGAACTGCTACATCCCAATTATTAAAGTAAATAACTCATTTGGCTATTTGCAGTGAGCAATTTCAAAATGAAATTAAAATTTTTGTCTTATGTCGGTAATTATTAGCCTAATACATTGAAAGAATTTGGAAAATATAAAAAATACACACCAAAACATATCAGAGTAACACCAGATATTCAGTCAGTATCATAATCTTTTAGGTGTTTTTCTGTATCTTTTCTTTCCTTCTTTCCTTCCTTCTTCTAACTTTCTCTTACTTGACAAGAAAAAATTTTCACATCATTAAATATTCTTGATTGACACTAGAGTGACCTTTGAATTCCTGATGTGCCCTTTATTATGTTATGTAACGTGTCTCTACTTTAGCATCTGCCTTGATATCTCTCTTTCTTCATCTGTAAAATGGGATAATAATAGTTAATACCTATGTCCTTGGTTGTTTTGGCGATTGAATGGCTTGAGACATGTCAAGTGCTTAGAATAATATTTATCACATAGTAAACTCTTAATTGGTATCTGTTGTTATTATCATAATTATTGTTATATTATTCAACAATATCATTCCATAATACAGTTATGCTATAATTTATTTAAATGGTTTTCTTCTTTGGTAGATATTTAGATTGTTTCTATTTTTTTTCCTTTTCTGTAAGCAATATAGCAGTAAATATTTTCATAGCTAGATTTTGTTGTTGTTGTTGTTGATCTATGAATGTTTTCTAAGAATAAAGTCCTAGGAAGCAGCATTCATGACCAAAGCCCATGAATGTATTTTAAGTATTGGTTACATATTGCCAAATTTCTCTTTAGAATGATCATCCCATTTTATATTCCCATCAGTGGTTTAAGAAAGTGTTCATTTCTTTGCACCCTTGCCTACTTTGGTTATTATCATTAATGTATATACTTCGCCATTTAAATGGATGAAACGTAATCTTACTGCTGTTTTACTCTCTCAGCCTTCCCCCAATATTTTTTTGAGTCAAATTGAAAAAAAAATAAAAAATAAAAATAAAAAGATATACTTTATTGAATTTCTGCAAGGAAAAGCAATCGCAGAAACTATGTTGCTCTATATACGTGCTAGGTTTGTGTATTCACATAGCACAGGCAATGTGAATATTTATATTGCAATGCAGTATATTTACTTATATTGCAATACGATATGTATATTGCAGCAACTTATACTTGTGAACCATTGATTGTCAGTTGAAGATCAGAAAACTGAGCTATGATGATTAACAATGACACCGAATAAAATCAGTAGCTACTCAATTGTCCAATTAAATTTTCTGTCTTAGAAGTACTTAGTAGCATTACCCCAAAATTGTTTGTTTTAACATTTGGAGCCTATAGATTTCTGTTTTCACACAGACTTCTCAGCCCCTACATCATGTCACATTTAGGGCAGTGCTACTTGGACTGTCCTGGTGAATTGGGGGCAGTTCAGGGCTGACCCTGAGATAGATCAGTTGTGATCTAGGCATTGTTTTTTCATACCAATCTTTTATCAACCTTGTCTTCCACCCCCTCCTTCCTCTTGTGCCCTTTAGATACCTAATCATAGGTATCTAGTGTTTTTCTCATATCCTGGGTTCTGACTGTCGCCTTTTACCTTGCACTCACCCTTGATTCTGGCCCTTTCCTGCTTTTGCTGGCCTTCTTGTTTCAAATAAAAAGGAAGTGTCCGGTGTATGCCCCTTTCCTTTATGGTTCTGGTTGTCTCTCTCAGGTTGTCTCTTACTGATCTGGTAAACTGATGTTTAGGCATGGGATGTACTGAATATAATAACCCATCTTGGCAACATATTTATTTTTAACTGTGGAGTCTAGGAGAAAAACAAACTTAAACTAAACAAGTGAATGTAATAGTAGAAATTTTATCCACTGCAGAAGAACAAACAGTGCTATATTTTTGAGAAGATGAACCTCTTGGACTGAAATTAAATATTTTTAATGGATACTTATTTGTTTACAGACGTTGGTATCATCTTTCTTCTTATTTCTCCCTTCTCCCTTTGCCCTGTGCAGTGTCTGCACATTTGTTGTATTCATCTGCTTTTATTAACATGTTTGGAAATGGTTGCAGTACTTTTCTGTAAGTGACAGCAGAGCCGAAGGGGTGCCTCTGTCCATCCCCCAGGGAGGGAGGACCGGACTCTCCAGATGAGGAAAGGAACCTGGATAGTTCACTGTATGTGTTCAGCATTATCACTGTTTTAAATTGTTTTAGTCAACATGTTCAGTTTATGTTTCAATTTCAGATCTTATTAAAAAGAGGGTACAAGGTTTTATTTATTAAAATTGTGCTTGTATTTAAAAAGGTAAAAGTCTTATTGAAAACTGGGGCTTTAAGTGATATTTTTTTGAAGTTTTGGAAACACTTTTAGTTTTTAATATGGAGTTTTCTCCAATCACACTGAGGAATGACATGGCATTCTGGAGATATGCTTTGTTTGATCTGAACAAATTTTTGTAATTTATTTGAAAATACACTTTTTTCTTTCACTACTAATTCTTTTGCCTCAGATAAAATACCCAGGAGCCGACATGGATATTACTGTATCTGCTCCATCATTTTGCCGTCAAATCAGTCCAGAGGAATTTGAATACCAAAGAGCATATGGCTCTCAGGAACCTCTAGCAGCTTTGTTGGAGGAAATCATAACAGATGCCAAACTCTCCACCAAAGAGAAGAAGAAAAAACTGAAGCAGGTAAAGGGATATTCTTTATAAGTCTCCTCTACTACGGTTCTTATGTTGTTTGTTTAGAATTCTCTATTTTAATAGGTTTCATATGAATCTCATCATCTGAGATAGCAGTATAGCAGTTTTGAAAATATATTATTCATTCCATATATTATTCCAGAAGTCTCATTGATTTACACAGTTGTGGTCTTTATTCTCCAGCGTAGATCTTTTACCATTATTAAACTCTTCATTTTTGGAACTATTCTCTCTATATTTGTCTTTTGATATGTGGCCTGATATAATTACTTTAAATTCAGAGAAGCTATCAAATGAGGACAGATTTCTTTGCAAGGCAAATCAGACTGAAATCACAAGTATAACATCTGGAATATAAAAGCCTTGAATTTTAGATAGCCAGTATCAAATTGGTTTCTCAACTCAGGCATCACTGTTAGGCATCATAGCTTAGAGTTTCAGAGAATAGTTTTTAACTCAGAATAGGTTTACTTTGACCATTCTTTAAGTATAGATCAAAGATTAAGTGAATGTTTTTATTTTTAAAGATTGAATCCTGCATAGCTTGATTCATGTTCACATCATACATACAAGGTTATACATAGAGCACCAGAGTTCTAGACTTCCAATCATATTTTTCTCAGTGATTTTGTAGAAGAGTTCAAACTTTGTAGTAAAGAACAAAGGAAAAACATATTGCCTCTCTTTAAGCTTTTATAAAATAATATATACTAGAATATTTATTCATCCATTTGGGCAGAAGCAGGAGTTGGAGATGCAGGGAGATGGTGAAATGTAGTTGGACCACAATTTTCTTTAACTGTGTAGAACTTAACTTATTTTTAAGTCAGAGTTACTTGTGAATATTTTTAAAGTAACATCTATTTACAGTTGGCAGTGGGGGAAATTTTAAGAAATGTGACTGAAATGAGAAGTTTATTTAGAGATTGTATTAAAGATGAATTAGATATATAAAAAATGGAATCAAATGATTTAACAAAAAAAGATTTGTGTTGAAGTCAGTTTGATGTTGACGTTTTCTTCTTTTCTGATGGAAAGCAGTAATGTTAAAACAAAACAAAACGGCAAGTATGGGATCAGAAACTCTTATTTTAAAATTAGATTGTGCAAGTTTATTGGCTCTTATCTGTTATTTTGACTCATCTTGGATTTTTTCTTTTCTTTTTTCTTTAGTTTCAGAAATCCTATCCCGAAGTCTACCAAGAACGATTTCCTACACCAGAAAGTGAAGCACTTCTGTTTCCTGAAAAACCAAAACCAAAACCACAGCTGCTAATGTGGGCACTGAAAAACCCTTTCCAACCATTTCAAAGAACTAGAAGTTTTCGGATGTAATATTTTTATAACTATTAGAGATCTCTGTTGTTTTGCATAATTGGGTGGTTAGAGAGCATGGTGGTGGAAGAAAGAAGAGCAGAAAATGTAGACTAATGAAATATAAAGATTATCTGACTTCAAAAAATTGAAGCCATTATCAGTATTTTTCTAAAACTCAGTGCTATTTTTAAAGTGTAAAAATCAGTTAAAAAATTATGAGACCTATATAGTGGTAATGTTAACCTGTTTGTAATTGTTAGAAAATTTAAGGATATTTTTATTTTTTTATTTGTTCTTTTTCATGGTGTTCATAAAATAATTATGTGTGTATCCTAGTTACCGATGTCTTTGTTACAACCAAGTCTCAAAAATAGTGTATATACTTGAATGAAAGACACTGGCTACTGTTACTGTGATGCTGTTGACTTAATAGTCAATAGTGATATTTCCTGTGTAAATTCTGTTTTTAATTGTTGCACAAAGATTCCTAAATGTCCTATGTTATGATGGCTGTATCTTTTATTGCAGATTTGTTGGATACAATGACAGATTTTACTAAAGCTGGTTCCTTTATAACATATACTGGTTGGTGTTTATCTATAAGCAGAGTAAATTTTAATCTGCCTGCAGTGGTATAATTTCAGTCTTAGTTAGAGATGGAAAATTGAATGGGATAAATTCCTTTGGTCCCTTTAGACATGTGATTCTAAGTCAAACCTTTGTCGTTTCATGGAAACACAAAAGGGTTAAGTAAAATGAGACTATATTTCTTTATAAATATATTTTTCCCAGCTTCCTCATCCTTTTGAAAGTAAAGGGAATGTAAATAAATACTTTTTTTTTTTAAATATTGTACATGGTGTTTCTTTTTTGGCATTTATTTGGGTCGGTTAGAGAGCATCCTCAAATGTTAAACGTCATTGCCTTGGCCACTGTTCTCACATCAGTCACTTATTTTTATGATAAAATAAGAAGTGAGATTTTTGGCTTTTGTACTAGCCTTTAGGAGGGTGCTTTGTCCATTTCTTTTGCTTTGCTTTATGCTCCTGCAAATAGTGGTACACTTGAAGGCTTCTGAGAGCAACTACCCAAAAAGCTGGAAGTAACACTCACTAATGGGCTGGTTCTGCTCTTTGTTCTGATTTTTCCTCGTACTAGGGATCTGCCCCTATTCTTTTGTAGCAAAAATGCCTCCTACGGTTGACTCAGATTTTGTTTACTTAAAAATGGATCAAAGTATTCATATTGGTTTGGGTACCACCTTACCTTGCAAATATAAAGTAATGGGAATTTTTAGTGTTTTAGGATTTATTCTCAGACCTTGGAATTCTGTTTCAAACAAAGAATAAGTCTGCTTTCTGCTCTATTTGCTCTTCTAGGTAGAGTTTCCTTTTCAGAGTCTCCTTTCCTATTGGTTATCTTTGGAAATATGTTCCTTTCTTCCTTTTGTTCACCTTAATATTACTTTTCTTTTAAATATGACATACTTATGGAGAGATCATAAAACATCACCATCACCTAAGTGTGAAATTGATGTATGGCTAATAACAACTTTTCAAAGTGGTTGTACCAATTAACACTCCCAACAGCAGTATATAAGAGTTCGTTTTGTTTAACATCCTCACTAAAACTTACTACTGTCAGAGTTTGAATTGTCAGTGCATGGTGGGTGTATACAGTATCTCATATGGTTTTACTTTGCATTATTCACATGGTTGAAGACTATTTCCAAATATTTTTTGACTTTTTCCACTTCCGTTCATGTTTTAATATCAGCTTATTGAACTACACACACCCACAAACACACACTGTTGAGATTTTGATTTGGACTGTATTGAATTTATAAATCAATTTGTAGAGAATTGCTATCTTTATAGTATTAAGTCTTCTAATCCATGAACATAGTTTATACCTCCATTTATTTAGAATAAATGAGAAAAATATTTAAATTTCTCTGTAAAGATTTAGAAATCTTTTGTTAGATTTATTCCTAGGTATTATGTACATTTAAAAAATGTAAGTATTAAAATTTTCAAATGTATGTAAAGTAAAGATAATCTTACCCATTCCTAGCTTCAACAATTATTCAACTGGTAAATACCTTGATGTTTGATTCTATTGTAAATGGGGTTATTTTAAAATTTTCATTTTCTGTTTGTTGCTCATATATAGTATATAAAGCTAATTTTTATGTACCGATTTTTGTACCCAACAACCTTCTAGACTTTCTTACTCTAAATATCTAGTGTGATTCTTTTGAACTTTATACATTCACTACATGTAAACAAACAATGACAGTTTTTATTTTTCATTTCTGTGGTTGACAGTATCTAAAATGTCCCCAGTGATCTCTGCCTCGTGGTTTTTATGCCCATGTATAATCTCTCCTTGAGTGTGGGTTGGATCTAGTGACATACTTGTAACAAATTGAATATGGCAAAAATGATGGGATATCACTTCTGAGAGCAGATTTACAAAAAGACTCAGTAGGTTACAAAAAGTCTCTGGCTTCCACTTTGCTTACCCTCTCTCTCGCTCTCTCCTTGGCTTTCCCTGAGGAACGCCAGCTGCCTTGTTGTGAACTGTCCTATGGAGAGGCCCATCAGGCAAGGGACTGATGTCTCTGCCAAAAGCCAGTGAAGACATGAAGCCTGCCAACAGTTGTATGAGTGGTCTTGGAGGTGGATCTTCTGAGGCCTGCCAATAACCACATGAGTGACCTTGGAAGCAGATTCCCTCTTAGTCAAAACTTGAGATGAAGGCAGCCTTAGCTGACACCTTGATTACAGCCTGTGAGAGGTCCTAAGCCAGAGGACTCAACTAAGCTGTGCCTGGAACCACAGAAACTATGAGATAGTATTTGTTGTCTTAAGCCACTTAATTTTGGGGTAATTTGTTATGAAGTGATAGATACAATATACTTTCTAATTTTTATTTCTTCAGTCTCTCCCTCCCCCCTTTTTTTATCTTTATAGAATGTCCCTATCTCTAGTAATGCATTTGTTTGCCATCTTTCTGTATTCTTACAGTTTAGTTGGGTCCCTTATAAACATCATACAGTTGGATCATTTATTTTTTAAGAAGCCAATTTGACAATCTTTATTTTAACTAACATTTAGACAAATATTTCATAGATTCAGTCTATAACAAATCTTTATTGATGCTTTCTAACTCTTTGTCTTCATTTTCTTGCCTTTGGATTTAAAATATAATTTCATGTTTTCCACTAATCTGAAACTTAAGTACTCTTTCTAATCTCGCTGAGTCCCTAGAAATTACATCTTGTATACTAATTTATCAAAGTTGAAAGTTAATAGCTTTTACCCTCCTCACAGGTTATTCAGGGACCATAAAGCAATAAGAACACCCTCCCAGATTAGATGTTGTTGTAACATATTTTAACTTTTTTGTTTTTAAACCTCATACTCTATTGTTATTATCTATAGCCCTTATTTATTAGATTTACATATTTTACCACTTTTCCTTCTTAAAAATACATTGCTTGTTTTTGTCTGAAAAACTTTTATTTTGCTTGTATTTTTTTAAACCGCTTTATTGGGATATAATATATTAATATGATTAATATAAATATAATATAAAGTATATAATTTAAGTTTTTGTTATGTTACATTTTTAATTTTTTAAAGTTATGGTAAAACATATATGACAAAATTTACTATTTTAATTACTTTTAAGTGTAATGAATGTCCTAATTTTTAAAAGATGTTTCCCCCATGTATTGGACTCTAGGTTGATAGTTTATTCGGTACACTGTAGTTACCATTGCTTTGTTAGGTGGCTTTCATTGCTGAGCAATCAGCTGCCACGCTAATTGTCACTCTTTTATTGTATGTCTTTTTTTGCAGGCTGCTTCTTAAAATTTTCTCTGTGTCTGGTGGTCTGCAGTTTACATGATATACTTTTTAAATCATTCTGCTGGGATCTGTGGGGCTTCTTAATAAGATTGAAGTCTTTAATTACTTTAAATATTGTCTTTGTCACAGTCTCTCTGCTTTTGAGTCTCCAGACATTTTAAGATCTTCTCACTCTGTCCTCTGTCTCTTAATCTCATGTAGCTGACATTCTGTGCTGCATTCTATATAACTTCTTCAGTCTTTCCTCCATTCCAGCCCAGCTCTCTTCAGATATGTCTAGTTCCTTGTTAAATCCCTATATCCACTATTGGAATTTGCATCCATTTTACAGCTCAGGAAGCTGAGACTGAGGTTGGGTAACTTCCTTCAGATTACCGGGTTTGTGAGTGACGTCGTAGGCAGTCACAGCCAGCTCTGACTGCAGAGCCCGATCTCCCGAGTAGGAGGTCTTATATCCCCCAGTGAGTACTGTTTTATGTATGAATACTTTTTAGATATGTAAGTATAAGCTCCCATGGTATTTTTTTATTCTATACTTTCTAAAAGTTAGGATCTCAAACTTCTTTTTGATTTGCGGTGTTTTCATTGTCCTAAAATAGCTTTGCCAAATTCATTTCCAGTTTCTTTTGGTCACTTTCTACAAACATGTGCTGAATATGTTTCACCAAGTTTCCCACAATTCCCAAAAAATACTGCAACAGGGATGAAAACAATGTATTTATTTGAAGCTCTATGGGTACAATCAGATCTTTGCTTTATTTGTAGGCATGATTTTTAAAGTATTTTTATCTTTACATACAATTGCTTTTAAAAAATATATAAGTAGAAAATGCATAGCAATTGTTGTTGATCTGAGAGACTACGATAAGGAATTTATCAAATGAGTGTTCCGTATGGACAATCGAGAGTACTACAGCATGTTTCTAAGGTCGAATATACTCTGTGCGTGAGAGGGGTGTTGGAATTCAGCCATTCATCATTGTGATTTCTTACATTTTTGTGTTCCTGCATCTGCTTTCATGGGAGTCATCTCTGGGGTCTAGCAAATGTAATAGACCTATGGGTCATGACTTAGCATTTGTGCTATCCAGGAGCTTGATTCTGATTCTCACATTTGAAGAGAGTTTCTGTACATTTTTATAGGAAATATAACTTAAAAGGAGCTAGTATTTGTGAACTGTCTATATACAAGAAGAGAATACTATTCCTGTGTTTGAAATGTCAAAAATCTTTTATGATTAAGAGAGGAATCAGTTAAAATGGCTCTTTACTATATGGGTATGGCTAAATTAAATTATATTTTTGTCCTCAGGAGCAAAAACCTACAAACATTAAAGGCCTATAGTAAAGTAAGACTTATTACCAACTAAAATTGGCATTAAGAGGCAATTCAGCTGTATTTCTATCCATCATCATAGTATTTGCCTCAATTTGAAGTATTCACTTCAGAATGAGATGTTGGAAATTCTAATTTTATGGCATTTGGAACATTTTTGCATTTCCTTGCTTTGGACAACCTAATCTGCAAAAAAGTATAATACCTTGACATCATTGCATATAAGGTCTTACATGCAAACAAACTAATATATAAACTATGATTATTGGGACTTTAAGAAATTTGCTCTTGGGTACCCAAGTGATTTGAAAGTTGAGATCTGGGACCACATCAATAAACAGAGAATTTGCGTATTTGTATCAATTTGGAAATGGATTTATTTTTTAATTTTGTAGAATAAATATAGTGCCTGGGATAAGTGGAGGATATGTTCACTAACAATGTAATGACTTCTGATGGATTTTTTGGTATTTCAATGTCTAGTTAACCTTAATATTTAAGCTTTCAATTTGTGGGAATAAAATGGGAACAATATGGGATGTAGGGTACTATGTTTTTAAATGTCGCATTTAGCCACTTTTCACATATTTGTATTATGTAAGTTTCATAATTTCTCAATGAATCGAAGATTTAGTTAAAAATCTACAGTTTTTGCAAATTCCACTTCAGAGAATTGTTAAGTGAATTGCTTGCTTCATTTGAGGATCTAGAATAAATTATGTTTTCCATAAACCATGCCTATTTCAAAACAAAAGATAATATATGTATTTGGCTAAGTCTGCTTACTTTGTAATACCTCCTTTAGGGGCTCTTCTGTCAAAGTTGAGAGCACTTGTAATATTCAGAGCCTTTTCTGAAAAATATAACAAAAGTTCTCCTTCCGTCTTCTAGCCCTTACAAATTTTACACATTGCTGCCAGCATCTCTCTAATAGTAATAACAACATAGTCTTCTTGAGTATCCTAGTGAAACAAATACAGCCTTATTTTTAAAAAAAGGACTAAAGTTTATTTTATTTTCATAAAAAATAAGTAAACTATGCTCGATATTTAAAATTGAAGTACTGTTGCTTAGTTTTGGCTAATCCGACATGGAAATGAAAGAGGCCTTTTGCTCACTATTTCCACTAAGAATCTGTGACCTTTTGAAGGATCCTGGCAACAAATATTTCAGTGATAATTTACAAAGGTAGCAGAAAGATTTGTTGCTAAAAATAGCTAACCCAGGATAAAATGCAATCTCTGATATTCTGAGAGCCCATGATTCCAGTTTATCTCTAGTTACTGGTATCTATACCTATATACCTATATTTTAAAATTAGGTGTGTTTTAGATTCAGCTATTAGAAAAAGCAAAGTCAAACCATGGAAAAGCTGTTTGAAGATTAGAATCAGTTGGCTTAAATCAACAACATCATATGAGATCTTAAAACAGACCATAATATGAGTCACAGAGATAAATAATTGAATTCAGCCTTTTTTGCCTAGTGATTTCATATAATTTTTTATTAAATCTGGTTTTTGTCCATATGCAAGTTTGTTTTAAAGATTCCACTTTTTAAAAAGCTTTTTGATACTTTGAAAAAAATTTTAAGAATTTTCTAAATAAAATGTACACAGTGGCCAAATCTGATTAGATAATACTCTTAGTGTTCTCTTAATCATCTGAAGCTATAATTAACATTTAAAACATACACTTACATGGCTTGTAAATTTCTTAAAACTTTCTACTTATCAAAATCCCAAGTATAATTAGACACAATTGCTGCTTAAAGATGAGGAAGGATTTGATTTTGGAAAATTCCTCTTACCTTTTAGAGAGAACTGAATTAAAAGATCTGTTATTTGATTTTTTACATCACGATCCATACAGATGTTCCCAGTAGGGGTCAGTCTTATGCTGGTAATTATTGTACCATAAATTATTGTACCATAAAGGAAAAACTAGGGATTTTATTTAAAAGTTTAGTATATTTTATATAATTAGTAAGTCATTAACTCAAAAATTAATCATCCTTATTGTAACAAAAGTAAGTGGGTTATATTTTGGCTTCTCTGTTATCATATTTTCCCCCAAAGCCTCAGAGGACTGTATTGCTTGCTAAATTCTCTCCAAAAGTGGGCTATAAATGGTAACAAGCAGCAATTATCTAAATGCAGCAGCAGATAATTTGGGACGCATGTCAGATTACTAGATTTTAAAGTGAAAAATTGCCTGCAAAATTCAATTTGAGGAAAAACAAAACAGTGGTAGGACAATTTCATGCATGTCATCTCCTTGCCTTAGCTGTGTTCTGCATTGTGGGGATAACTGCTTGCTTTCTTTTTTTAGAATAAATATTGTTTTATTCTCATTCATCATAGTAAGCTAATCTTTTGATGTCTAAAACCAAACAATTATAATAAACGTAGAGATGGAAATCTAGGGTAAAACATGAGTTTACAAATAATGCCTTTGGACTTGGATGAGAGACCATCTAGAAAGACCAGGTGCTATAGGCGTAAAAAATAAAAAAAATATGGGATTGTAAGCTGACAAGGACCTTGCAATCTGTGAGGTCAACCAAGGGTTGCCTCACCTAAAGGGTCCTTCCTACTACAATTTGTAGCACCAGTATAGGTTAGAAATTAGACTGTTTGGATTTTAATTCGTAGTACTACCAGTAACACACTTGAGCAAGTGGCCTTGAGCAAGTCACAACCTCTTTGGGCTTTGGTTTTCTCCTTAGCAAAGTGAAGAAATTGGGTTTTGAAGTTTGTGAAGTCCAAACTTCAACATCTTCCAGGGACAAGAAGATATGTTACTGAGAGTGAGGTACCTGTGAAGCCTGTATGTCCTACAACAAAGTATTGGATACAAAAAAATATGTCAAATGCCCCATGTTGGCTGAAGTAATCCTATGTGTAGAGATGACTTTCAAGGTCACTTGCGATTCTAATGTTTCATTGTGTGTGTGTGTGAATATATATATGAATGACATCATTTTCCACACTTAACCCCTTATTGCCTTGGCTTATTTTCCTACCTGCATCTTTTCTTCTTTACTTCTGAGTGGAACACTTGTACCAGCAAGCTCGGTTCTGTATCAGATAGAAGAAAGCCAATCAGGATGGGTTTAAAGTCAGTGCCAATTCATCATGAAGTGCTTTTTTTTCTGAAAGAAATTTTATCCTTATTCTTAGGCACATCCATAATGTGCCTAACCTAATTCGAACGGCTGTTTTTGCCTCTCTTTATATTATTATGCCAGTTGATTTAATCCACAATAGCTAAAAAAAGTTTTCTTCTTAGTGATAATACTTGTGTGTTATACGTCTGTACCTATTTCATCAAAATTGTTGATAAAATATTCAAAAAATTTTGGTAGTTATTGTGCCAACCTAAATTGCTAGAGCCAACCCTTTAGTTTCCTTACGTATGATGTGTTTATTTTCACTAACAGGCAGCCTTTTACCCTCATTTTCTTGTTGGTTAGACCAAATAAATAATACTTTTCTTTCCTAGAGCACTTTTTATAATGATTTCACATGTTTTCTGACTTAATCTTTTCAAACTCTGGTGGGCAGACAGAATAAAATGAGGAAACTGAGGTTCGGAGAGGTACCCGCTTACGAATGGAGCTTCGAACCTGGTCTTCTCCCTGATGATCCAGTGCTCCGCCACTTCACCACACTAAATCTTGTCACCGTCAGGGGCTGGCTCCAAGCAAATCTTTGAAGAGGGAGCTTATTTTTGGTTCCCTGTATCCATCTGTGCCTCCTTTTTTTATGCCTCTTCACTCCCCCACCTTCTCGGCTGTGCTCATGCGTTCATTGTTTTGTATGAGGCATCTTCTAGGACGTGGCAAACAGCCCGGCGCCCGCATGGTGCGGCCCTCTCACTTCAGGTCCAGTGCTATGATGCATCCTTTGCTCTCAGCAAAGCTTATCCAAGCTGCACTACATTTCTTCACGAAGACTAGTTAGCTATGCAAACAGTGCTCTTTCATTCATTCATTTGATTTTAGAGCCTTATTATGTCAGACCCGAGGCTGGGCAATGATAGGGGAAGAAAGACAGTTCTAACTCTGCAGGGGCCTTAGCCCACTGAGGAAAATGAACATGCTTATCCATAACTGTGGATGATGACCTTGGCACCACAGAGCCTGTAAGGTGCAGGAGGCACAGAAGAGAGAAAGGGAATTTTTTTCCAGGGCAGTTGGAAGGATATGGAAAGTGTCACTGAGGAGCTGACTGAAGCTGAGCCCTGAAGAACATGTCTACCGTGAGGCAAGAGGCATCCTCTCAATAGGACTAGCATGAAATAAGGCTCTAGTGGCAGTTAGAAATGATTCTCCATTTCATGTTCAGATAATGCTAATATTTTAACATAGAGTCTTAAAAGGTTTTACCTAAAAGAGTGAGTAATAAGGGAATTTCACGAACCGTGGCAGAGTAGGTATGGAATTATTTTAAGAGGAGTTTTATGACATCACTTGAATAACATCTCCAAGGTGGCTTCCTCTTCTTATTACAGCCAATGGATCCGGATCCCAGTGCTCTTTGGAATTAACTTTTGGATCCTTTTTAGATTGCTGCTACATCATGGTTTCTCTTTCCAAGTTTTCACAGGGCATGCCAGTGTTCATTTGTACCGACGCATTTACAAAAGTTGCAAAAAATTGTTGGTGTTGATGGACCTTTCTTGTGCTTTATTTAAAAGAGAGATCCTTTTATTTGCCCGCTTCTATTTTTTTCCCATCAATAGCCTGATATTCCATGCCTCTGGGTATATACTGTTCCATTTCATAACATTTAATGAATGTTAGAACTGGCTCTAAAAATGCATTGCCTTAATCTTGTTGCCTGCAATGAGACGCTTTTAATATTTTCTCCACATGTGAACTCAGTGTTTTCCTTTAGCTTTTCTTTAATTTCCATGTGGTTAATTCCCTTCTACTGCAAGGAGCCAAGATATTTATAGATTTTTTTTTCCTTCCACTCTATCTTCAATAATTTGCTTTTCGCGTTCAGTGAACACATTCATCACAATAAATGGTCTTTTCCTTATTTGTATTGACTTGCATTTATATAACCCAGAGTCCCTTTTTATGTTGTTATTAATGTCCATGGTAATTTTTAGTAGCTCAAGAAGCTAGGTATTAGAGCTGGCACAGAAATTCAAGTTGTCCTATTAGATCAAATGATTCATGTCATGATTCCTGCTTTCAAGTTTTATCATTAAGTTAAAACCAAGGTCAGGTGGTTTTTTTTTTTTTCTTAATCGACTCAATATAAAATGAGAGTATTAAATAAGCATCTATAACTTATTCATTTCATTCAAATATTCTTGACTTGATAGCCCTTTTATGCACCAAAGATGTAAAATATTCCCATTACCAGTGTTGAATATTTTCATAATCAAAACCTGGATTTTACAAACTTTTATAGTCCCCAGTAGATATAAGTAGGGGGTTGAGTTATAAGTAGTTAACATTGATCATACTTAGATGCTATGGCTTTTTGCTAGCTCAATTTATTTTAATAGAGGCTAGAATGATGCAGTTTTTAATTTCTTATATTCTTTTTATGCTTCATTTATATTCTTTTACTATTAGGCAATTTTTTTCTCACCTATGCAATTCGCCAGTTTGCAGAACTTATAATTGTTTATATTACTTATTGCTTTTATAGCTTGTGCAGATTTCTCAGAAAACATCTTTCAAAGTAGTTCTGTGCTTCTGAGAATCAGCTGGACCCATCATTCTGCTCTAAGACAGAGTCCTGTGCTTTCCTCTCACTGAACATTCTGATTGTTCAGTAACCTCTTCAGATATTAATGGCCTTTCCATGATTCCAGTTGTATATGCTTTTTCATTTCTTAACTTGAATACTGTGACATTTGGGGAGAACTTAAATTTTGTTTCAAAACCCTACCTCTTTGTTACATTTTTCTATAGTAAATTCTCTGTGTTAGAAATGCTGAAAATATTTTTTTGATTATTCCGGTTCTCATTTCGATTTCTTACTGTCATAGCTTTTTTTGGTATCTCCAATGTAATTTTAAATAATCAGTTAATTTTTATTTTTAGGATTTCATCGTCTCTACTACTATATTTCATTAAATTATGGATCTGTATGCGTAATTTTTTCTTATTAATTTCTTAAAGACCTCTATGCATCCCGTTAAGCCTGAGCTCATATAAGCTGCACACTAGGTAGGCAGTAATGAAACTGATTTTAATTTCGAAATACAAGAATAAACATTCAAATTATTTCCATCCTTTTGAAGGATGATAAATATTAAGAAATATTAAAATGCACTCACCTTAATTAACAGTGTTTCCATTGTTCAAGGCATTTTTCGGCAGCATTTCGTCTTCAGGCAGGAAAATGTCAAAACTTTATAACCACATCTCATTTGTATTAGTATTAACTAGTGTCATCACTTGCTTCCAAATGCCTTTTGGCTATTTCAAAACTCAAATCTATCCTTAAAGGAAAAAATTCATTACTAGTGAGAATATTCCAAAGAATGGGCTGAATGAGGCCCACAGAACTAGTGGGAAGATTAGGTCTGAAGAACTAGGATCAGGAATTTGGCAGGGAACTTGGGAGTAGAGGACACACAGAGGAGGTCACACTGCAAAACAATGTGGTTTAGGATGGCCCTAGTAGCATGGCCACTGTTAGACTTTTACTTCCACTGGTACCAATTGGCCGTTGAGTATTATATCACTTTCTTTAGATGCAATAGTCCCAGGTGGGAGTGTCGGTGCAAGTTGAACTTACGTGCCCTGCACCAGTCACTGTTTCCCACCCAAATTCACATAACGGATTTTCCCACAAGTGTCCATTACAAATTTGTTTCCATTAAACATTAATACTATAGATGCATCATTGGATTATTTTAGTTAAAATGAGCATGAATTATTTTTGTTATTAAAAAAGTAGAAGATAGTATTATTATGAAAAAGAAACATGTTTTCATTTAAAGTTTCAGGCACAGAGGTCAAACCTGTGCCATGATAAGGAGGAGACATGCAAGGGGGCTGCTGTACCCCCAGTTCACTGCTCCTCAGTCTCCTACAGGGAGGCTCGAACCTTGAACTTTAAAAATTCCACTTGGTGCAATATCTTGTACACTGTGTGAGTTGGTGGGAGAAATCAGGTAAGAAGTGTGAGTTTAGGGAAACTCGGGGGAAACATTTTTCTTCATTTTCTTTTCAAAAGAGGAGGAATAAGGTGAGGGAAAATATAAATTACTAAATATAAATTATCACCTTAGGATAATTGGCGATTAAATGCTGGTGCATCTTTTCATTCTACCAGGTCATTTTTTAATGGGCTGTTTTCAAAATAGTGCTTTTTTATTTGCCTATTCACTTCCATTTTACTGTTAATGTCCCTTTACAGGAGAAGGGCAACTCTACCCTGGCGAATGATCAAATGTTATAAGCTCATTAAATTTCTTGTCATTTCTTGCAGTATGTGGGAAAGTGACGTTTGCAGCCCATTTTTGCCATGTAGAACCTGTCTTCTGTGAGAGCAGCCGAAGCTCCTGTTTGATAATTAGTTTCTAGCCTAGTCAGAGCATCAGGAACTGTATAAACTGTCAACACTTGTGATGTGCAGAGCCCTGTGAGCTGCTGATAGCTAACTGCTGCAGATGGCATTCTGAGATGCTTCTGAAACTATTTCTCAACTTATCTTGGAGCAGTGGTTCTTAAACTTCAGCGTGCATTAGAATCACCTGGAGGGCCTGTTAAACCACAGATTTCTGGGCTCCACTTTGGAGAGAGTGATTCAGTGTGAGATGCAGCCTGAGAATTTGCATGTCTAACGAGTTCCCAGGTGATGTTGGTGATGCTGCTGGTCCTGAAAGCTGCTGCGATTTTTAGCTGCAACAGGTATATAAACACCCTAAGTAAAACAGAGAAACCAGTGCAGTGAAATATTGGATTTGCTAAATGTCACAGAGCGCAGAGTATTATGTGAGGAGTTTGGAAACTGTTTCAGGTAAGTGTACGTAATTCTTGCCACCTAGGATCTCAATATTAACTCTTAGACAGTGGTTTTGTTTCCCAAGTAATTTGAATAATCCCACAGATGATGTTATTTAACACAATTTGTCTCTCTTTTGTATAAAATAGTAACCTAATAATTTCTTCAATATAAAAATGAAATATTATTTCACACAAGTAGCAATTGACTGTTTTTCAGGTTTTTTTCCTCCTACAAAATAAATTTGAGAGTTATTTTAAAATAGAAAAGATGTGGGCTTCAAACAAACTTTGCAAATACGTTACAATAACAAATTATTTCACTATTGAAATCCATTTGTAGAAGCAGACTTTGTTTACACTTTTGGTCCTGTGTTCTATAAATGGTTGCTTTTATTAAGATTATACACTTCAGGGGCCTCCAGACCAGACAGAGTTTATGATTACTGTTTTAGACTATAGTCTGAGTTTGTCTTAGGAGGCCGAAGAACTTTGGGCTGATATCTCACCTCTGTCATTTAGGCAAATTGTTTATCTTATGTGATAAACAAATCTTCGGCTCATTGACCTCTCTATTGTATATATGTTTTCTATTTCTTTACCTTGTATTCTTTATTTCCTTCACTCTGTTTCTTTGACTTGAATTTGCTATTTTTCTTTAAACTTTTTAAGATAAAAATTTAGATTACTGATGAGCAGAATTTTGTCTTTTCTAATGTATGCATATGTCTATAAATTTTCCTCTAAGCTCAGCTTTAGTAGCCTCCAATGAGTTTTGTTGTATATTATTTTTATTATGTCACTTTGAAATGTATTCTAATTTCTAATTTCTATCTTGGATATGAGTTATATAGAACTTTTTCTTAATTTGTAAACATATGGGGGTTATTTAATGTCTTTTTGTTAAAATATAAAAGATTTATTGAGAGGACTAAATTGATGTAAACAAAATGCTTATCACAATGTTTGGCAAGTCGATTTTTAATAAATGGTAGCTATTGCTATTATTATTTTTGTATGGTCCAAGTGTCCAAGATAGAAAATTTAGATAGTTTGCTTTTCTATACAATAGGTTGGGTTGGCAAAAAAAACCTAATTTCTATCCACAAACCTAAAGCACCCACAATGTTTGTACTTTACAGATTTACCCTATGGAAATTTTCTAACTGATGGATTTACCTATTTTTCAGAGTTCACGTTCCTGCTGATGTTATTATGTAGCAACGGCCATAAGAAAGTCTGATTCTAGTTTTCATTTAAGTGACTTTATATCCTAGAATCTAAGATAAACATATTTACTTTTGAAAAATTAAGATGCATCTAAATTCTGTGTATATATTTAGTATTATTTTAACAACTTTGATAATGTTTCGTCTTAACATTTGTTGGTGTCTTGTAATTGAGGAAACATCATGTGTTGTTGTTGTTAGTTTTGACCTACCAAATTGACCTTATGACTCTCAAGTGGGTGGTAGTCCATAGCTTGGAAAATGCTGACTTACACATATCATAATTTATTTCTTGGGGCTGAAATAGGTTCTATAAGCTAAGAAAGTAGATAAATGGTTATTAGGCACGTATTCAGCAATGTCTCACTGCCAGAGTCACAATGTTTGCTTGTCTTTGGCCTCTCTGCTTTCCTTCTGGTAACTCTCTTCTACCACCTGCTGGCATTCTATGCCTCCTCCTGTTATAAGATCCCCAATATGGATATTATTCGGTAATTATAGTTTTAATTAATTCAAAGGGTTATGGTTCGTTTACATGGGTGAGCAATTCAAATGTTCTGAGTAGTTTCAAACACTTCTCCAGGACTGTCTCATGTACAGTCTTTCCAGAGCCAGAGGCGATAGTACACATTGGCTAGGGCAGGAATCTGTCCCAGTACCACCAACTACAAGCAAGGACTTCGCTGACTTAAACATTTTTGGGGAGATGTTTGGTATAGTACCCTGTTTTCCCAAGGTTTTTAAATCAAGTTTTCACTCAAATGTTTAATTGCCATTTGGAAAAAGAAATTACCCACCTGATTCTGATGTGAAGCTAGGGTTGAGCCACGTGGGAGGTTGAGCTAGGAAATGTCATGTTTCTTTCTTGACTTTCTCGGCCAGCCTCTGCCCTACATGTCTATGTTAAGTAAAGTTGCTTTTTATTTTAATGTGAAAAGTTGACATAAGTAGACCATTTTAAAGTAGAATGAGGGCAGCCATTTTGGAGGAACAGCCTTGTGAGACTTATTCCTGAAAACTTTGGAACGTTTGGGCAAAAGGACACCTTTGGACTCTGTATTTCAAACAACTGTTTGCAAAGCTAACGGGACAACAGACATTTTGACCACAAGACTGAAAATTAAAAATATGCTTTAGAATTAGCACCACCATGTATAGCTAAAGAATAACAGCTTATTTGCACCTATAAAAATTCCTTCTTTTCATGTAAATATTTCCCCTCCCTTTCATAAAAACCTCTTGCCCTCACTCTCCAATCAGAACACTATTTGAGTTTCTGCTTGAATCAGTGCTTCCCTAATAGCCATTCTTTTTTTTTTCCTTAATCTCAACTGCTTGTTGCCTCACTTTGGCCTTTTATTTTTAGGCTAATATGACCCTCAGAGATAGGGCTTAAATTGCAAAAACCCCTGAGAGTTCCTTAAAAACAAACATAAAATTGTCATATGAACCAGCAATTGTACTAGTTATATATCCAAATGAATTGGAAACAGGTGTTCAACAAAAATATGAATATGATATTGTGATTTATAATAAGAAATGTGTATTGGATTTTCATCCCCATTTGTGACACAGAATTCCTAAAACCGTTAAAATTTCCTAAGTGATGAGAGCAATAAAAATGTCTTTTGTTGATGAGGTGACTATCGGAAAGCACCTAGGGGTGGGGGCTGGTTGCCAGGAGAACCAGCCAGGTGATTAGAGGGTTAGAACTTCCAGTCCCACCCACTTGGCCTGCAAGGAGGTTGAACCAATCACCGGTGGCCAATGATTTAATCAACCGTATCTATGTAATAAAGCCTCCATTAAAAACTCAAAAGGAGAGGGCTTGGAGAGCTCCCAGATCGGTAAACGTGGAGGAGATTCGGGGCCGGTGCGTGCTGGGAGAGGCCATGATAGCTCCTGCTCTATGCCATACCTTGCCCTAGGCTTCTCTTCCATCTGGCTGTTCCTAAGTTATATCTTTTTATAATAAACCAGTGATCTAGTAAGCAAAATGTTTCTCTGAATTCTGTGAGCTGCTCTAGCAATTTAATCCAGCCGAAGGAGGGATCGTTGGAACCTCCAATCTGTAGTCAGTTGGTCAGAAGCACAGGTGGCATCCAAAGTGAGGGTGGCCGTGCTGTAGGATTAAACTCTTTACCTGTAGAATCTGACGCTATCTCTGGGTAGATAGTGTCAGAATTGAGGACACCCAGCTGGTATTGGAGAATTGCTGGGTGGTAGAAGGAGAAACGCCCCACACACTGGAATTGGGTGCAGCATCCTTATAAATGTTCATAACAGTATTATTCACATTAGCTAAAAGGTAGAAACACCTCAAATGTATAATGAATAGCTAAACAAAATGTTTTATCCATACAATGGAATACTGTTTATTCATAAAAAAGAATGAAATACTGATGCATGCAAACACATGGATAAACTTTGAAAACATGCTATATGAAAGAAGCCAAAGGCGAAAGGTCACATTTTGTATGATTTCATTTATATGAAATATCCAAAGTAGGTAAATCTATAGTGACAGAAAACAAATTGTTGCCAGGGGCTGGGAGGAGGGGAGAATGGGAAATGATTACTTAATGAGTATAGATTTTCTTTTGGGATGATAAAAATGTTTTGGAACTAGATATGTTAATGAAAAGAGTTTCTCCACCCAGTGCTAGCAGGGAGCCAAACACTAGACACCGAGAATTGCAGTGGAGAAAGACTGGCTATTTTATTATGAATGGCACTCCCCAGGAAAACGGGAATCTAAAACTGAAACCCCCAGATGGCATGTAGGTTACAGGTTACATAAGGCAAAAACATAAGACGCCATGGATTAAGGATTTGGCGTTATGCTGGGAGCTGATTGTTTAGAGGTGAGGTAATGGTAATATATCATTTCTTCAGATCTTGAGGACAGTTCTGAGATCTGTTCCTGTGTCCTTCTGTCTGGTTTCATGTGAAAGTAAGCCAGGGGTCATTCCACCTTAGGGGTCAAGAGCCGAAACATAATTTAGGTCAAGATTTATCTTTAGTTTGCCAGAGGTTTGGATTTTGTTATGGTTAGGTCTGGGCTACTGTTTCCTGCTGCATCAGGTGTTGCTGATTATCTAGGGCAAAGGCTAGTTCTCAGAGAGAGAGTGAGTGTGAGTGAGTGACTGCGTGTGTGTGTGTGTACAGAGAGATGATTTCTATAGCTAGGATTTAAAGCTAAATTTAATCAAAGTCATAAGGACCCTCAGTTTCAGATAGAGGTGATGTTTGTACAGCACTGTGAATGTACTATAAGTGACTGAATTATACATATTAAAATGTTTAATTTTAGGTTATGTGAATTTTACCTCAATTAAAAAACAAACAAACCAAAGTAAACAAAATAGTACTGAAAAAGCTGTATAAAAATTTCTTCAACCACAAATGCAGTCTTTCACATCTACTACCAAGAAAACAAAAAAGAAACCCTGGAAGAGGTAAATAATAGGTAAGGGAAATATTTACCTAAAACTACTGAAGCTTTAGTTGTAGGGTCTCTCATTTGCCCGGTCACATTTTAAGTTAATTTTTGGGGCCTTTGCAATGTCTTTGAAATTAAGTTACTTCACCCATAAAACCAAATATAGTGGAGAGAATTAATTGAGTTGATATGACAAAAGTCCTGGATTTTGTAAAAATTTATAAAGTAAAATATTCTAACTTTAGTTTGTTAAGATTACTCTTCCTACTTTGACTTTTAGGTAATATTTCCCTTTGGGTTATGGTGGTGAAGTGGCCATAGGCATTGTTGGTATCCAGTTTATGAGAGGTTGAATTGGACATATATTTAATTTAGGTTAGGTATCAAACATGTTATATTTATAAGACTTAGACACTACGATAGGCTGTATAATGGCCCACACTGATATCCAGGTCCTAATCCTTAGAACCTGTGAATATTGCCTTACATGGCAAAGGAAACTGAAGATATGATGAAGAATCTTGTGATGGAGAGATTATCCTGGATTATCTAGGTAGCCATTGAATGAATCAGAAGTACCCTTATAAGAATGAGGCAAAGGGACCACTGAAGCAAAATGCTACACTGGCTTTGAAGATGAAGAAAGGTACCACTGCCCTAGGGCATCCAGAAGGAGTGTGTGGCCCTGCTGACATCTTGATTTCAGCCCAGTGAAACTGGTTTCTCATTTCTGATTTCCAGAACTGTAAGATAATAAGTACATGTTGTTTTAAGCCACCAAGTGTGTGGTAGTTTGTTACAGCAGCCATAAGGAACTAGTACAGAGAGAGAGCTAAATTATTGCTAGTTATGCCGGTGTCGGAATGGCTTCTGGTAATATTCCTGCTGCCCACTGTGTCAATCCACCCAGCAGAGTAGAATCACGAAACGATAGAACCCAGTTTTTATCAAGATATGAATAAATCTAGCATCAGAAGCATGTATGTTGCAAGGCTTGCAACATGAGAACTAGAAATTATTCTGGAAAAATGATTCTAGTTTCCAGATTTGTAAAATTATTTTATTGATTTCTATTCAAATTGGAATTTCTCTTCTATCAGCAACATAGTCAATAATGCCTCTTGCCAATTACAGATATATCATACATTTTTTTCTTTTTTGGCATGGGAAATGTGCAAAATAGAATTTTATCAGAATTTCCATGGAAGACCCAAACTAGTTGCCATACTACAAGGTATGTGTGTATGTGTATGTGTCAAGTCACATTTTTGTTTCCAGTGGATTGTATTGTTTTAGCATTTCAAATTCACCTTGTCCTGCTAAAATCCTGTGGTTCCCCATGAAATGGCACACCTATTGTCAGCAGTGCAGTAAAACAGCTAGAAGTGACCAAACTCATACATTCGCTAATAAATCAATGTATGAAGTATAAAAGTTGTTATATGAGTAAGTAATATGGATAATTATGTGGCTCAATACAATGTGGCATCACTTTAAAAATGTATTTGAATTGCTCTTGGGCTGGGGTTGCCAAACTGTAGTCTGGGGACCAAATCTTGCTTACAGCTTGTTTGAGAATAAGTTTTATTGGAATGCAGTCATGCCCATTTATTTACATATTGTCCAGAGCTATTTTAGTGCTATAGAAGCAGAGTTCTATAGTTGAGACAGACTATAAGACCCCCAATGCCAAAAGTATTTACTATCTCACCCTTTACTAAAGAATTTGTCTACACCATGTATATGCCTTGATTCTGGATGAATTATGTCATATAAGTTACATGACATGTTGTATATTAATTATGTATTATGTAAATTATTGAGGAGTCATTTATTATACAAAAATATAAATATGAAAGAAGTATCCTTAGGGGAAGCCAAAAACAGAAATTGAAAGAAAAGGCTAGCAGAAACTTCAAAATATCAAAAAAAATCTCTTACTGTGTCATGATGTAAACTGAAAGCTCTAATGTTCAAAATCATGAAGATAAGAGAAAGAATCTAGATAGCCAAGAATTATAGTTAATAAAAAATGAAGACAAGTTGTAAAAATGTTTATGAGACCAGGACCTTCTCAAGCAGGAAGTGAAAAAGCAGAAGGAAGATGAAAATGACAGTAAAGAAAAACTCAGTTTATACAGTCAACAAAAGAGCATGAAGGCCAGCAATGGCTGCATTATGACTAGGTCATTGATTTCGATAAAGAGCTATCTTTTGTTTGACTTATTTGAGCAATATTTCATCCAACAACATTTAATGACTTTTTCCAGAATCATGATCTCATAATATTTACAGAGGACCAAACAGAACATACAGTGGATGAAAGATATGCTTCTTAATTAGACATTTTGAGAAAAAACCATTGTCATATGACAAGGCAACCAAAGAGTATTCAGCTAAAATTATAGGGATAAAAGTATTCTAGAAATGTGTTTTTTTTCTAGATTTTGTAACATGATCCTTATCACCTTTTAAAAGTTTATAATTTGTTGCGATTCCTTTTTTCATTTTAAATAAATATTTACTTTGTATCTTATATATCTATAATAGTATAGAGTATTCTGAATCTGTATTAAATATTCTTTATATACACTTATATTCACTTCATATTTATATAAGTACATATTTATACTTTAAATTTTATTTATATTAATTTATATTTTATATTACTCAGTAAAGGCTAAATATCTAGTTTCCTTTGTATTTTGTGAGTAGAAGATTCTCATTCACTGAATATGTGACCATTTTACATACCTAGTAAATTAAATGAGATGAAATTTGAGAGAATAAAATTAAATTTTAAAAATCCTTGAGCAACATCTAGCTTATAGTTCATTCAAGTAAATAGAAATTGCTTAAGCAGCTTTCAAAGCCTTGATAAAATATCATCAACATGGTATAAAAGTGAGATTAGCTAATGTAAGTAGCAATTGGAATTAGATTTAACTTGTACATTTGGAGTTAGAAGGAAAGCTCTTATGGGGGCTCTTTCATTGCACACAAAAAGAAATATGAGAAAGAAAAAGGAATTGCATTTTCCTATGTTTTTCCTGAGGTGCATTGCTTTGCAAGATCTTTGGGGAGCAAAAGACTAGATGAGTGATGGGAAAGGAAACTATAGAAGATTTAATTATTTCAAAATTGCACAGTTCCCGCCCCCCCCCCAAACCAGGAATAACTACAGAGACTTTTTTTTTTTAAATAAAAGGAATGGTTACTTTTCCTAGGGAAAATGTCAATAAACATAACAAATAACTGTAATAAATAATTTTGTAACTTCATTTAGAGATCCTCATTCTGAAGAGTTCTGGTTATATTTCGACTTCTATCTAACCCCTGATTTGCTGTTTGACTGGTTTCCCAAAGAATAGTCGCATTGGTGACCTCGGAGAGACTGTGCTTCTAGGCAAATCTGATGGCAGTATAGGCCATCACACTTCAGCGCTCAACATCAAAAATTTCCTTTCATTTGCAAAATTTGCTCAGATCTCACCGACATTAATCTTTCTTGCTTATCATTGATAAAGTGAATATCTACATAACAGTCTCAGACACACAGAAGTTAGAGATACAGAGATCCTCAAGGACCATTTCTTTTCAACACCTTTGTTTTACAGGTGAGAAAAGATGCCCAGAGAAGTGAAGGCTCCTTCCGAAGCTCTAGCTTCTGTTTGTAGAGGTGGAACCAGAAGGACACCCTGTGGCATTTCCCATCACACTGTCCTGCTTATTGCCTCTTATGAGCTGGTCTTTAACATTGATTTAGAATCATTACACTTTAAATCACACTCACAAAGCATAACTTCAGGCAGTTTGATGAACCAGCCTATTATAAAACATATGAGAAAAATCATTCACTAGCCTCTCAGATGTTTCTCCAAACAATTTTTATTAGAGGCAAATAAAACAAAAGAGACAGGCTTTAATTTTTTAAAATAAAGATTTTTGTGATTTATTGGGTTTAATTCTTGGTTTTATTTTAGCCTCACTTTGATATAGTTCATGAACTATACTGGCAGAACCATAATGAAGTCACTTTTAAAAGGCAAAATTTCAAAACAGCTTCATTAAGATATAATTTACATACATTTAAATTTATTTAAAGTGTGTAGTTCACTGTTTTTAGTATATTCACAGTTGTGCAAATATCACCACAATTTAATTTTAGAACATTTTCATCACCCCCAAAAGAAATCCCTTATCAATTAGCATTGATTCTCTATTCCTGACCATTTCCCTTCCCCCAACTTGAGGCAAACACCAATAAAATTTCTGTCTGTAAGATTTGTCTGTTCTAGACATTTCATACAAATGGAATCATACCACATGTGGTCTTTTATTACTGGCTCTTGTTTCTTTCACTTAGCATAACACTTTCAAGGTTCATCTATGTTTTAGCATATATAAATACATCATACCCTTTTATGGCTAAATAATATTCCATTGTATGTATATATCACATTTTATTCATTAATCAGTTGATAAATATTTAAATGGTTTCCATTTTTGACTATTATGAATAATGCTATGAACATTGTAAACAAGTCTGTGTGGCATATGTTTTCATTTCTCATGAGTATAAACTAGAAGTGAAGTTGCTGGGTCATGTAACTGTATGTTTAATACTTTAAGAAACTGCCATACTGTTTTCCAAAGTGACTGTACTATTTACAATCTCTCTAGTGGTATATGAAGTTTCTAATTTCTCCACATCTTGTAAAAGGCAAATTTTACAGTTCTAATAAGCAAAATTTCAATTATTTAGCATCTCCTGTTTGAGGAGCTGTAATTTTTTAATACTATCAATTTATTTGTGGAAAAAATTAAAACTTTTCTAAAGAGGATTTTTTCCTGAAGGGGATTATATCAGTCAGTGTCCACTGAGGAGACAGAAATCATACCAGTAATTTGAACAGGGAAAATTTTAAATAAATTTATTGGGGTAACATTGGTTAATAACATAATTTTCAAATGCACAGGATTCTAATTTGGTATCTGTGTACTTTATTGTGTTACTCACACATAGTCTAGTCTCGTTCTGTTACCATATATTTGATCCTCTTTGTGTACTTTGCCTTCACCCCATCTTCTTTTCTCTCTGGTAAACACCATTCTGTTGTCTGTATACATGAGTTTGTTTTTATTTGTTTTGTTAGTTTGTTATTTTTTGTTTTATATTCCACATGTGAGTGAAATCATCTGGTTTTTGTCCTTTTCTGTCTGACTTATTTCACTTAGCATAATATTCTCAAGATTCATCCATGTTGTTGCAAATTGCAATATATCATCTTTCTATGGCTGAGGAGAATTCCATTGCGTACATATACCACACCTTCTTTATCCAATCACCTGTCAAAGAACACTTAAGTTGTTTCCATGTCTTGGCTATAGTAAATAATGCTGCAATAAACATAGGGGTACATATGTCTTTACAAATGTTTTTATATTTTTGAGTAAATAGAAGAGGAATAGCTGAATCATATGGTAGTTCTATTATTAATTTTTGAGAAACCTCCATACCATCTTTCATAGTGGCTGCAGTAATTTACATTTCTATCAATAGTGTACAAAGTTTCCCTTTTCTCTATATCTTCTCCAACACTTGTTATGTATTGTCTTTTTGATAACAGCCATTCTAACAGGTGTGATTTTGATTTGCATTTTCCTAATAACTAATGATCTTTTCATATGTCTGTTGGCCATCTAAATGTCTTCCTTGGAAAAGTGTTTATTCAGGTCCTCTGCCCACTTTTTAATCAGATTTCTTTTGTAGTTGAGTTTGTGAGTTCTTTATATATTTGAATATGTATCATTTGCAGATATGTTTTCTCATCGGGTTAATTGCCATTTTGTTTTGTTGATGGTTTCTTTTGCTGTTAAGAAGCTATTTAACTTGATGTAGTCCTATTCATTTATTTTTGTTTTTACTTCTCTTGCCTTGAGGTAACATTGGTTAATTACAAAAGGGGTAAATTAAAGAACACAGGAATAGCAATTGTAGGGAGCAGCTACTATATCTAGGGGTGATGAAAAATATTCAAGGAAAGATTATAAACTTGGAAAAATGTCACTCTATCCCTATGGCTGAGATCCAGACTTGCGGGAGAAGGAGAGGCCCACTGGATAGATAGTAAAGTTCCTTGAGGTGCTGTAGGCCAGGGCTAGTGAGTTGTCTGCTGGGGTGCTAGTGGACCAGGACTGAATAAGAAAGTGCCTACTAGGATCTGGCTAGGTGGTGGCTATCACCGGGTCTCCCATGTACCACTGGCAAGCAAGCAACTTACTGCAGTGACAGTAAAGCACATTTGGAAGTCCTCACTGGGAGCTACTGAAACTCACAGGAGGCTGGGTGCCATTGGGTCTTTGTCACACCACAGGTGGCATGCCATGGGAGCAAGAAGAACCAGGAAGAATGAAGAAGGGATATTTTTTTATTCTGCTATACCTTGCAGTATCCCTCCTATGCTCTATGAACAAAACATAACATGGCAACAGCTAGCAAAGGCACAGTGTCTACAGAGTTCCTGCTAGGGCAAAAAGGGTGGATTTGAAGTTGAGAGGCAATAAATCAATAAATGGCAGTCAACTCCTTTGGCTACTTAGCTTTCACATATATCCTTTTATACACGAGAACTTTGTACAACACAAAGCCAACTCTATTCTTCAAGGTGTCCAGAAGTTCTCACTCCTTACCCCAAAGGAGGAGACACACAGTTTCAACAGTCAGTTATATCCTCAGCTGGTTATATTACTTATTCTTCAAATTTAGTCACCGTCCCATTGAGTATGCTCTTACTTAAAGGCTAAATTTCAGAGTTTATATTAAACAAATTATATATAAAATAATAAATGGAAGGAGAGAAAAAAGAAAATGGTTAGTACATACAAATATACTCATACACATAACATGCAAAGAGAAAATATATAAAACTATTCCACTTCTCATTTCTGTAATTGATCAAGAGACTGTAGTTGATATCGATGGCATCCTCCTCCTCCTACTGTTATTCCGTATTCCCATTACTCTTCGAGTCTATACCTGGTCAAGTGACCCAAACCTTCATTTCCAAGGGCCAGAGTTCTCAATAGTCCTGCCTTTTAAAAAATTTATTGTTTTCCATTAACCTTTATTATTGATGCCCCCAGAGGATTCCCCTGCATTCTAGACATTGCGTAGCAGCACCCTAATTTCCCCTTGGTCACCAGAATCAATCATTCCAGCCAACAGAGTTACTATATTTTTCTCTCTGTTGTTCAGCAGCGTAAAGAGTTAAAAATGGCCCAGTGATATTCTCATCATACAATTCAATGGAATCATTCTTATGTCCCTTGTTGTAAGCATGGCCTCCTTAAGAATCTAGACCTCCAAATAAGCAGAGGTCAAAGTTGCTGGGAAGGGAAGCAAAAAATCTGCAAATTATCATTTATATAGTGAGAGGAGCCACTTTTCTTTCCACTCTTTGATTCCAAGATCTGTGTTTTCTGGCAGTGGGGGAGATAGATAGCACCATATAAAGTCTCTGACTCAAGACATATACTTTATTCTATAAAATAGAACCCCATCCTGTCAGAGTATTGTCTTCCAATTGGCACTGTAACTGAATCTTCAGCAAACCATTCAACATTTCAATTGGCCCAGTCGCTTCTGGGTAATGGGATATGTAATAAAATTAGTTAATTAGTTGGGCATATGGCCATTGTTGTACTTGAGTTGCTGTGAAATCAATCCCTTGCTGTGTGGCATACCATGATGGTGGATGAGGCGTTTTTTGAGTCCATAGTGGTTCTGACAGAAGCATGATGGGCAGAAAGACTCATCCATTGCTGGAGATCATGTCTAGTACAGTGAAGACAAATCTGCATCCCCTCCATAATAGAAGAGGTTCAATCTAATCTAACTGCTACCAGGTGACTGGCTGGTTCCTTTGGCAAATGGTGTTATATCAGGGGCTCAGAGTTTGTCTCTGCTGTTTGCTGATTAGACAATCAGCAGTAGCAGTAACCAGGTCAACCTTAATAAGGAGAGATCTGTGTTGTCGAGCCTATGCAGAGCCTCTATCCCTGACACTCTGGCCACTTTGCTTGTTCTTTGAGTAGCATGGGAGTAGCTGGGGAGAATCTGACTGACATCTTTAAAGAGTCTCTTTTGTAGTGGATGCCTTTTGGTAAGCAGTCACATGCAACATAAATATCTTTATACTATGCTCATTCTGAGAAGTCTATCCACCTACCTTTCTTCATTCTTTATTGCAACTCAAATAAGGTATTTGGCCACTGGATCTACAGTTTTATTCCTATTAAATCCTATTTTCAGATCTTGATGTCCTTTATGGTAATTGTGTCCATCTGGTGTTCTTCGGTGGTAAATTTCTGCCTTATGTCGTCTGTTCCTCTGGAATCCCATCATCCCATTGAAATCAGGGGTCTCATTTCAATAGAAGCTTCTTTCCTGGTCATACTTGGCCTGCAAGGTGAGTAACCTCAGAGCTTTTCAAGGAAAACAGTGCTCCACCCAATTATGTATGTGTCAATGCTTTAATGAAGGGAGTATATGCTGAGCCTTCTTGGAGAATGTAATTGGGAGATGGGTGTATAGGTCACACATAATCTTCAATACTACCACTTCCTTAAGCTTTTGTATTCCTTGGCATCTCAACCTCATTAGACCTAGACCACTGTTGAGAGCAAATTCCAGTCAACCAACCACATAGATTATTAGAGCCACTTCTTGCTATACAAGCTAACACAATGAATCCAGAATTTCTAGTAAATATACCCATATCAATTAATTTGGCCCATTCAAATGTTATATTTCATCTTGCTTGTTCTATCACTCTCTGAATCTACTTCCATACAGATTCCCCAGGCTGATGCCAATATATTAGCAAAATCTTGCAATTCTTTTGGAGCAAGAACTATCTCCTTCTGACTCCCTGGAGCATGCTGAGAATTAGCCCTAGTTATGAGTCGAGTGGCAACAAGAGGTAATTGTAGTTGTGGGTCTTGAGGAGAATGATCATCTCCTTTCCAGTCATCTTTTCCAGGTGATGTTATCATAGGCTTTTCAAGCAAAGAGAGACTATTGTCCTCAGACAAAAGAGGTCAGGCTATTTCCATGGGTAAGGAAGACCCCGGATGACTTGGGGTTTTAGGACTGTCAATTTTATTTCAATACAATCAGATGTACTCATTTCACATTTTAGGACTCCATTTTTTCTAAATCAGTACCCTCACTTTCACGTTTCTCAACTTGGTGAAATGGTGAATTTGATGTTAAAAATTCAATAAACTACACTATTAAATTTTGTGTTTGAATTTTAGCAGTATCAGCCTATGGCTGCAATAAATAAGAGAAAGTGTCTTTGGACTTTCTGATGATGTACGGTACTTGCAAAATAGTACTTATTTTGGTCATTATAATGTCTTATATTATGGTATAGTGGTTAGAATACTTTCTGAGGACCACAAGATTCATTAAAAAAATGAAGCAAAATGACATTCAGTTCTATCTCTAATCTGCTCTGTTTTGATTTTTGAGTCTCAGTGTTTTTTGTTTTTTTAATCTGCAATATAAAATGTTTTTTTTATCCTGACCTCCAAGTAATGGGCATTGTGACTGCAAAACATTTGTAGATTTTAAGCTTCCTCACAATGCACTGGTTTCATAACGCAATTAAATAGGTAAGCTCAATGAAATAAAGACTGTGTCTTTCTGCATAGTTGACAAGCATGCTATGAAGATTAAATATTACCTTCATAGCGGGTATGAATCTCAGTCCACAAATATTGGTGTTTTCCCTATAATCCATCATAACTTTAATTATCAACCCCCATTCTGCTAGCATGATGGAAACAGTCTTGATCAGCAGGAGCCACCTTTTCTCTCATTTCACACTTGGAGTCTGGGTTCTGGGGAATGTGAATGTTGACGATGACTCATGTGGTTTGATGAAGCTGTTTGTGACTGTTTTCCCATGTGGTCATGGGGCCTTGAGTCTCATGGGTTGTTGCTGAGTCATTGCCAGTGCCCGAATACATGGCATGTTCACTTTTGGTGGCTCGTTCTACTTTGTCCAAGCAGTCCTTTGGGGTGCTGTGTCATTACGTTTTCCTGCTTCTCTGAAGTGCTGGGAGATCCAGAATCCCTGCATGGATACTGGATGCAGTACTCTCTTTCTGGAGACTTGTCACCCAGGGACCCTCTCTTTAGGACACTCCTTTTCCCAGTCTCTGCTCTGTAGTCCAGGGAAACCTTTCTTCTGAGGTGGAGGTAGGGTAAGATGGAAAATATTTTTCTTTCTTGTCCATCTCAGATACTTTGTAAAGACTTCAGTTTTTTTTCTTAGCCTTAAGGGTTTAGTTCTCACACCCGCCTCAGAAATCAATGCCAGGAAATTCCATAGGCCTTATTTGCTTTCTGCTTCAATTTACCCTTTCCCGAAGACAATGAATAAATAGCTGATATTCTGCTTGTAAAGGGGGAGTATAGTAACAAATGAACAAAATATAGTATCTCGCAACTCTTTTTCTACCTTTTAATAAATATTTATAGATCCTAAAAATAGCTGCCTACTTGAAAGTTTACCAAGTAACTAAATTCTAGCAATTATAAATTATATATTTATATATATCACACATATTATGTGTCATTATCTGTAACATAAATATACATTGTAACCACTTTCTTTTAAGCATTTTTCTCTTGAACTTTCAACACTCAAATTGGATTCAGAGCAGAGAACAAGCACAAGTCTTAAAAGCGTCAGACATGCCAGATTTCTTTCTCGGTTCCCATGGAAAAAGTAAACACAACATAAAACACCCATTACATTTTAGACGTTAAGAATGTGTTCATGTAATTTATGCTAAAAATTCTCGAGTTATATAAACTTGTAGATTACAAATGCGTTATTATAATTTGGAGATGGCAACAGAGCAATTGGCAGATTAAAGAATTTACACACAAAGGTGAAAGTCTTGAACAAACAGTTTCCTTTCAAGTCTAACTTCCTGAGTAACTCATTTGAAAAATCTTTAAATCTCATGCAGGAAGACTTTTATAATATGCAAATTTATTCTAATTTATCCAATCAGTCTGTTTGATTATGTCGAATTGGCAAAGAGGTCAAGAATGTAACAGATGCTAAAACAGGAGGAAATGAAGTGAGCTTATTATGAACATGGCCTTTTCCCATTAAAAAAAAAGATGATAGTTTATGTTATTTTGAGAATTGTGGAATGGGAGAAGCAGATCAGCTTTTCATACCTCTGAAATAGAATTTTCCTGGCTTCACATCTCTCTTATTACTTGCCTCCAATTCTTTAAAAAGAAAAAAAAATTTTTCATTTTCTTCTGGAATAACTTTATGGTTGTATTTACCAAATTTTTAAGCACATGTGATAAACAGTGTAGATAATTTATTTTGTAGTGGAATGAAATGATTGAGGAAATAACTGTTTTCTCATTTTTCCCCCTATCTTCATTCTCCATCCCAACTAGTTGAGGGTAGGTAGAGAGTTTTGTGTGGAAGTCTGAGTTTCCCTTTCTCTAGTAGAGAGTTAAACTCCTAGATGCGTTGCACAGGATCGATGCTGACAGAAGACTAGAAAGTTCAAAGAGGCTGAACCAAGAGGCTGTCTGAATGCTGAAGACACCTGGTTGTAGTGCTTGCTGACTGAATAAGGGACACGATGGCTTTCAGAGGCAGGGCAACGATTCCAGTGGTGGGGTAGATCCTGTGAGTAACAGAGCCACCCACCATGAAATGAGCCACTTGTGCTGGACCATAGACGTCAAGATTCGATCAAGATAGAGAACCAGACCAGAGACCCTATCCCAAATGGATTACAAAACTCCCTGTGTTCTCATGTTCGCGGGTGGGGTATATGGTGGTTTGAAAACGACTGAGTAGTAGGAGAGGGTGCATCTAGTTAGAATTAGATTTGGGAAGGTAAAGAAACATGACACTTCATGGACCTGGGGGTTGTGAACCAATCTATACCCATTACATTTGTCTCAAAAGCATAAATAGTAATTTTTGCCTTTTCCCTTTACCTACTTTACACATATAGCCAAGGAAAGACCATTTCAGATTCTCTCTTGGGCCAGAAGATGAAATTCTATAAAGAGGTGAGAAAAGTCAACAATTTAACATAGGAAATGTTTACTAATTACTCTGTTAGGTAGGTATTACCTGCTAAGTATTATGCATATGAGGGGGAAAATGTGTTATCTGCCCTTGAGAAAGCAGGAACAATCCAAAGGATTTATGAATTAAGTCTATAATGTATTAATGACATGAATAAGAGGTTTGTATGATGGATGTGGCCAGGATTGGGGCTGGGACATCAACCTTAAAAAACAGTGCAAAGTAACTAGTCTTCGGTCATGTTTCATGGTGGAGAAAGGGACATGTTCAGGCCCAAAGAATTGGAAGGGAATGGATAGAAATCTTATTTCTGTTCATTTGCAACGTCATTTTTCCTGTTATAAAACATAATTGTATAAAAAACAGTTTAGTAGACAAGGAATCAGCAAGATTGTTTATTATGAAAATCTAGAGATTTAGGTACAGATGAGGCTGACATTCTGAAGCTCATAGAATTTGCTAACATATTACTCCAGAAAAAACAACAACAAAAACAGAAGATCATAATTTGAAGAAAAAAATATAAATTACCTTAGGAAGGAAGTAAAATCAGAAATCTTGAGGCCCCTCTGAAGAAAATCAGATTTGTAGCTCAAATCTAGAGTCAGCTGGTATTGGTGAAAGCAATAATATGCTGTGTTAGAGAAACAAATGAATGTCAGCCGTTCCCAGGGAGATAGAAGGAAATAATCCTGATTATCTTCAACTGCAAAAATAAATGTAACAACCCACACTGCTCTTCAAGCCACTATGTCAAACCTTTTCCTCTCCTCTTTTAGATTTAATTATAAACTTCTTAAAGATCCCAAAGAGACAGTTTTTCTGAAAGTTTTGTTAATGAATCGATTGCTTTTAAAAGAAGTCCAGGCAGAAGCACCGATAATCAGAGAGACCTGACAAAACAGATGTAAAACAGACTACAGTCTTTAAGAATTATCTGGAAGTGTCACACCAAGAGACAGAACAGTGTGTGTGCACGTGTGCGTGTGCGTGTGCGTGTGTGTGTGTGTGTGTGTGGCGGGGGGCGGGGGGTGGGGGCGGTGGTCTCTGTTCAATGTGTTTCCCAGCAGAAGATAGAACTCTGTGAAGTCTAGACAAATAGCCTGATGGAGAGACGAAATGCAGGAAAGAGTCATGTCCTGCTGCCAGGAGAGCCTGATCTCATGCCGCACTGGCCACTGTGAGCCTTTGGGCAAATCGCTTATCTCTCTGAGCCTCCATTCTCTCATGAAAACTCAGAACAGTGGATTAGGCCCTTCTTCAAGTCCTAAGTTTTTTAAAATTCAAGAGCAGGCATAGATTGATATGGTACCAGGTAGCCTTTGTCCTATCCTGAATTATAGATATAATTTATGCACATTTGTGTCCAGAAGTTTGCATATTCTCTGAGAAAGAATCAGTTAAGGTCCAAAAAAGAGATGTTGAAGGATTCAGCGCTGTAAAATCTATTCTGTCATGTGATAACTTGTAGCCAGTAGACGGAGCCGCTTATCTAAAAACTCTGCCCTCAGGTCTTCCTGCGGTGTTAGTGTATTAGGGTGCTGGAGAGAGGAGGAAGTCCCCAGAGATCAGCTGAGGGGATTGCTGTGATATTTGAACCTACGAAAAGGCCTTAGAGGCGTAAACGATGACTCTTTCCTTCATGTGGCCATGATTTTCTCTTGTTCTTCAAAAGCCATGAATTAGACTGTAATTTTTTCTATGAAAAAAAGTAAATGAAAATGCTTTATAGAATATCTTACACACCTCAGGGCTACTTAGTATTTTCAGAAAATGGAGGGAAAGAGATGTTGCCTGTGTAAAGGATTGAAGATACACATATCATCTTGGGAGAAAAGAGGTTGTTATTCTGTCATATCCACATACACAGTTTTTCTATAAAGATAACTGAAAATTCAAGCCTTTTGAAACAGAATGCATGGGTACTGGAGATGAGGTTGTGCATGAGCTTAATCTGAATTTCTGTTCCACCTCATTTGTCCCTGCTGAGGTCAGAGTTGAACAGAGAGAGAATGGTGAATTGAAAGCCAAATGAATGAAAAGTGATTTTCAGGAAGGGAATAATCAGTCATATCACATGCTGCTGATGTAACTTGGGATTGACCATCAGGTTGAGCAACATGAGGGACATTATGATCTCAGTACAAACTTTTTCTGTGATTGGAGTAGGTTCAAAAGAAAACAGGTCGAAAAGTAGAAACACCAATTGAATTCAACTCTTTGAATGAGGTTTCTCCATCATTTGTTTTTACACCGGTGAATTGTAAAAGTTTACACTTTCTTCAAATGGAAGTCAGATTCTCTCATTTGAATATCTCCCTTTTCTAACAAAAAGCATTGTAGAGTATGATGCAAAGCAACCTAACGAAAATTCCTTCCCTTTTGAACTTGAGTTATGCATCTATTGAGTGCACATAACAAGTATCAGCTGACTTGATTTGGTGCTGAGCAGGATCCCACAAAGAGAAATTCAGCCTTATGACTTCTCCTCCTTCGACTTTCTACCATTAGTTTTCTGAGAATTTCATGGAATGTCTGGTAATAGCTCTGGCTTCCCCCCTGCCATGTGTTGACCCTGGTCTTGGAACAAATTGGTTCACTGGGGGAGGGTGGTGGGCTGGAGAGATGAAATCATTGTTTTTCTTCAGTGTCCACTTGTCCTGAGAGGACTTTCACAGCAAGGGATTCTATATTTTTAGAATTAGTAGATTCTGTTTTAATGTTGTGAACAATCATTTTAAACCCACTATATTTAGTAAAGGTTTAATTATACAAGTAGGAAAACTAGTTTTAAGCCATCACCTTTCCTTCCTTGCTCATCAAAACATTCCCTGCAGCTGAGAATGGCAATTTCAGCCATACCTGGTGAGGGCAATGGACAAGAAAAATTCTATTGTTGGAGTTGAGTGTGAGCCCAGCAGCGGGGGACCCTATCTCAGCATCCTTCCACTCCTGTTCACTGGGACCTTACTCCTGCACACAGCCTCCATGGACGGGGGCTGGCAGGGCTGAGTAACTGCTCCGCTGCATGGGGACTGTCTTCCCTGTCCACACAGAAGCTGTGATCAGATTTTCCAAAATAACACGAAGGTAACAGGATCTCTTTGTGTTAGTTACAAGTATGTAAGATGTTGGGGAACTGTGGTCTGGGCAATGAGATTTCTTGAATTTTTCAATGATGCCATTTATTCCTTCATTTTCTCACTCCTTCTGGGAGGGCTTTCTCCAAAGCCATGCCTGGGATGAAGTTGGGCTAGTCAGAGGGCTAGCTTGAGGAGTTCCAGGCTGATGAAGGTAAAAATGAATTTGATGCAGGGAGGCTGCTGGTAGGAGAATGGGCAGGTGCCAGCCAATTGACACTAAAACGAAAAATGCTCTAAGACACAAATATAATATTGTGCACATTCATTTACTCATTCGGCAAATAGATTTTGATTAGTTGTGGGAAAGCCATGAAGCCTGGTGCTAGTTCAGCAGGACAGATGCAGATGAGTAGAAAAAATTATCCTAGGAAACGTATAATGACAGAGTGAGAGCTCAGAAGATACAGAACATTTTATGAGTGTTTAACAAAAGAGCCTGAGGTGACTGGGTCAGAAAGGGAAATTATGCTTAACCTGAGATCTACAGCAGGTCCTCAAATAATGTCAGTTCATTATAATGATGAGAAAAAAAAAATCTATTCTCAGCCACGGCTATTGTCTGTGTAGAGTTTGCACATTTTCCCAATGTCTGGGTGGGTTTTCTCCATGCGTTCCGGTTTCCTCCGACATCCCAAAGATGTGCATGTTAGGTTAATTGATGTGTCTACATTGTTCCAGTGTGACTGAGTGTGAATGTGTGTGTGAGCACTCCCTGAGCTGCCAGATAGGCTCAGGTCACCTGCGACCCTGAACAGGAATAAACAGGTTGAAAAAGAATGATCTTATTTGTTTTTATTAATCTTTCTTAAATATATGTATAGCTTGCATTTATTTTAATGTTTTATATTAGAAGTGTTTTGGGCCTTCGTTTAGAGGTTTGGTGATGTTCTTGTGACCAGGAATATGCTGGAACTTAACTCTTGTTATCAATTAGCCTGTGGCAAAATTAGTTTCATCATGTGTCATTTCACTAAAATCACAGTTTCCAAAAACCTATTGACAATGTTAAGAATGGCATTACTGTACAGCGGTGCTTCCCAAGTGTGCATATGAATTACCTGGGGATCTTCTTGAAATGCAGGTTCCCATTCCGCATGTGGGGCCTGTGGAGGGGCCTGAGATTCTGCATCTCTAATCAGTTCCATCTCTAACCAGTGATGCTGATGCTATAGGTCCATGGACCACATTTTGAGTACCAACGATTCTAAAGGGAGTTTCCCAGGGAGAGACTAGCATATACATACTCTGCATATTGGTCTTCTCCTATTGAGGCATTGAGGCACCTGTAAAGTAACTGTTCCATGCCCTTCCATGCTCAGTACTCAGGATATATGTTCCCCTGCCAGGACGTTTTCTCCTCTTTAAGTCTGCTCTTTATGTTTACTTTAAACTTCATTTTACCTTTTATAAATACTGGGGCTTCTATTTAAAAGGGCGGACTAAAGAAATTTCTTCCACCTTTCTTCTCAGAATTTGCCAGAAAAAAAGGACAAAAATATAAATGTTATTCTTGACAAAACTTGAAGGCTAACTCCCAAGAAATAATACATGGGGAGTGATGCCAGTTGCAATAAAGATCAAATATGGGTGCAGAAGATTCTCAGAGGGGATATTTGTGGATATAGATCTCAGGCAAAGCTGGCAGGAAACCATTTTCTTAAGTAGATGACACTCTGAGGGACAAAAGCAATGATCATTTCTTGGGAACCACAGGAATAGCATCTACATGTGTGTGTGGAGTGTTGGAACATCCCTGGACCCTATGTGACCCCACAGAGAAGCAGAGATAGTAGAGCTAAATTTAAAAAAATACAGCTAGAAATGCCACCTTTGATCTGAGGCAAGGTGAAGGAGAGAGATTGAATCGTGCCCTATTCCCTAGCTGCCAACATCTGTTGGCTGGAGAGAGATAAGAGCTAAAATAAGTCACATAATTCTTGCTAGCCTAGAACTGCTCATCTCCCCAAAATGAACCACCTGCAAAGTCCAAGAAGAGTGCACTTCATTTAAAGATAAGAATAAAAAGGCAACCAGCACAGACTCTATACAAAAATAATATAAGACAAGAGAAGGTAGAGGGCAGGGGATATATACAGCAAAAAATCCTCGCAATAACAAGTGGCCACCAAGATGTTATGACAAAAATTATGACTAAATAAATGGCTATGGACTAATAGAATTTAATAAAACAATAAAGAGGCTCACAACAGCAACTGAGAGCTCAGGGAAAATAATAGGAACACCACAGGAGATGAAACAAGAACTTCTAGAGCTCAGGAAAGAAGCAGAAGAGAAAAGATAGTCACCAAAGAAATGCAGGCATATTGGAATAAATGCAAAAGAGAATAGATATCACTGACATCAGTGAAAAATAGGACAGGATTAAGAAAAAACAAGCAAAATAAATTAGAAATGACAAAGTTAGACCGAATTAAAGAAAATATGAAAGATGTAGAAGACAAAAAATTGCAACATATACATAATTTGTGTCCTTTAAGAGGAAGCCTGGAGGTATTATTCAGTAAAATGCTTTAGAAAGTAAAATAACCCTTGCATATACAAATGGAAAGGGCAAACTATGGTCCAGGAAAACCTGATCTGGAATGATCAACACCCATGTATCCAAGTAAATTTACTGGCCCTCAAAGATAAACTCTATCACCTAGATGAAAATCAAACTAGTGTGATAAAAACAAGCTGGCATTGTAACAAAATGGATTACACAGTGAAATATCAAAAGCAAAAGAAAGGAACCATAACATAAAATATGAGTACCAAATTTTAATCAAACATGACCATAACAATAAATTTAAATTGTCTAACTCACCTATTAAAAGAGACTCAATTTTGTAAAAAGAGAGGCATTCAATTATGTGTGGTATGTGATGCATCTAAAAACAACAAAGCCCAGAAAGACTGAAGATAAAGAATTGGGCAAAGGCATTGCTATATGTTGAATTGTGCACCACCTTTATTAATATACTGAAGCCCTATGTCCCGCATGTGATTATGTATTGGAGATAGGGTTTTCGAAGAGGTGATTAAGGTTAAATGAAGTCATCAGGGTGGGACCTGTTAGAATTGGTGTGCTTACAAGAAGAGGAAGGGCACTAGAGCTTTCTCTTTGCCATGTGAGGACACAGCAAGAAGTTGGCAGTCTACAAGCCAGAAAGAGGGCTCTCACCAGAACCTGACCATGCTGGCACCCTGATCTTGGGCTTTCTAGGATCCAGAGCTGTGAGAAAATAAATGTTTGTTGTGTAAGCCACCCAGTCTATGGGTAGCCCAAGCTGACTAAGAGAGACTGCAAAGCAAATGGACAGTGAAAGGGGGTGGGGGTGAAGAGAGAGAGAGAGAAAGAGAGAGAGAGAGAGAGAGAGAGAGAGAGACAGTCATAACTAAATGATTGTATTCAGAACAAAAAGCATTGTTAGAAAAAATGGCAGTTGATAATAGTAAAGGATGTAACTGATGACGTAATTAATGTGATGAATAAATTGCCAAGAAAAACATGGCGCCAAAGTTATAAGAAATATAGGAATAGACAGAAATGCTTTATTAATAGAAAACTTTAATTATTATCTCAACTACTGACAGGTAAAGTAAAAAAACAAGTGAGAATATGAACCTTCTAAATGACATAATCAGTTAAGATAGCTCTAATAGATATACATCAAGCTGTATATCTGAAAACATTACAATTTCCTTTCAAGTATCAGTGGAGCGGTCACAAAAAACAACTACATAATAAACTACGAAGAACAATGCAACAAATTCTCTAAAATAAAAATAGATATATCCTCTGATGACTGCAATAAAATCCAAAATTAATAATAAAGATAAAAAGAAAAACCTTACCTCCTGGAAATTACAGTCTTAAAATAATTTTTGAAACTGAAATTGCAGAATATTTAGAAAAAATAACAATTGTTACCAAAATATAATGCAAGAAAGGACCATTTGACCAGAGAAGCTGATTCTAAAGTTTATATGGAAAAGTAAAAGAGCAAGAATCACCAGAAAAAAATCTAAATCATAATAGCTATGAGAAGCATAAATGCTCAGACGAACACATTTTATAAAGTTGAAATGATTTAAAGCTCTCTAATACTGGTCATAAATAGCTACCTCAACAGGACAGAGAGAAAACTTTTTTTTTTTTGGTGGATCACAATAAAACGTTTGAAAAGTACTCTTCTATATATGTCATGTAAGTTTTTCATAAAAATACATGGACATATATACATGTATATATATAGAACAGCTTTGGAAGTATATTCAAGAAACTGTAACAGCTGTTGAGTGACTAAGAGAGGTGAGGAGGGGTATTTGATGTCACAGTATTTTCTTGTGTAACTTTTGAATTTTGTACCATTTATGATATTATCTCTTCAAAAAATAATTCATTTTCTTTCAAACCCAACATAGGATATGAATAAGGTAAAACATGCTGAAGATGGGTGTGGAGTGATCTGCTTGGATCACTCTGATACAGGCTCTGAACTAAATTGCCTGTGTCAGGAAGCTTCCCAGAATCTAAACAGCTTGAGACACCTCAGAGATTCATACCAGAGTAGACAAATCAACGGCAGATTTTCACCATTTTCCAAGATTCCCCACAATGGCCTTTCATCTCTTCTTTACTCTCCAGAGGAAGGCTGGCAGTGGCTTGGATGAAGGGACTTAACCACCAGCTGAAGCTGCTTTCCTGCTAAAACCCAAGAAGCTGCAATAACCATGCAATGTGTGCGATAGCAGGGTGCTTGCAAACCACAGCTGTAAGCAAAGGTCCCTAGGTTCCTCTTCTTGGTAGCTTCCTGCTCCAATCCCTTCCTATATAGAAACCTGGAGTCCCCACATCCCTGCCTGTTTCCTATGTCTCCAAGAACAAACAGATGTCCTCTCTTCTGAGAAAATGCTGCAGTTTATTGGTCAGCGCATGGAAGGCAAGTGTATGTGACTTTGGTTTCACATGGGAACTCAAACTTGGGTGTATTTCTGTTGTCTTTTATGAGTATTCCCATCAGCAAAGCCTTTGATAAGTAGCAGAGGCTAAGCAGAATAAATTTCAGTCTTGAAGTTCTTTTTTTCATCCCGTCTCCTCTGGGAAAAGGCTATGAAAACTTAGAGTGGCAGTTGAGTCTTGAAGGCCAGGGTTGTCATCAAACATTTGCTGAGAATCTACCAAGAACACAGGTCTGTACTGGTCAATATGCACACAGTTGTCCTGGGAAGGAAAGAAGGGTTCAAATGTGAGGTGTCTCCTGGGAAAATGCCCTGCCTCCAGTTCCCTGAATTGAAAATCTAAGCTAAGGAGAACTCATTGTCTTCAAGTTGCTGAAGGAAGAAGATGTCTTCAAGGGAAGCAGGACTGAAATTCTACTTTTGACCTGGGGAACACCCAAAAAATTCCAAGCACCTGCATGCTCAGTTTGTAACTTTCTGTCTTTAAAAAGAAATGAAAAACAAAACAGAATTTTTTTTTTTTAGCCACTGAGCCTGTAAGTTTGATATAACCAACTGAGAAAAAAAAAAAAAAACTTTATTCTAAAATGAGTAAAGCACAGATCATAAATAGAAAAATTTCTCAAATGAAAAAGATTACAACTGGATTTTTTCTTTAAATATATATTTTGTTGATATTTCATTTTAGATTCTGTAGCAAAAGGTGCCGAGATAAGGAATCTGACACAATTAATTTATTGGGCTCTATCTACAGCAGCAAGAATGCTTTTCCTAAAACTTCATTTTTCTTAAGTTCCTTTCTTGCTCAAATCTAATTAGCTGCCCACATCACTTGATTTTCCACAGCAAGTTATTCTGAGCCCTCGCTGTCGTTTCTGTTTCCTCCTCTGAATTTCCTCTTCATTAGCAGGATTCCTGTTTCTCTCCTTTGCCAATTCACTGTGTGTCTAAGAGAAGTTACTTGAGTCTCATGGTCCCTTTGCCCTGGACTCATATGGGATGTATCAGAGTCAGGGTGAAGGTGACCTATGACATTTGAAAATAAAGCAGCAAATAAATTTGACATCGAAAGAAACCTACATCGGGCTCTGTTTTCCCTATTACTTAGAAATGAGAAGCTGGTGGTGAGCAAGCAGATTCTGTGCTCACAGTTTTATGCAATTGCCACATGATCAGAGGAAAAAATATGTATCTTTCAAGATCAGAAATAAAATTTTTTTCAAAGATACTATGGCATGCATTTATTCTTTTCTCTTGATACTGAATTTATTTCAAAATTTCAAATAACACTTAGAGGAAGGCATATGATTTTTGTGGCTATCCAAAATTCCACAAATGCCATTTTTGTGGCATTTTTTTGTGAGTAACTTAAGGATTTCTAAGGCACTTTCCAGCTCTGAAAATCATATGACCTGTGAACATGTGCCCTTCCTCAGCTCAAGAAACCATTTAGAACAAACTGATTTATCTGCTTTATCTAGGCTGTGCTTCCTTCCCTATATAGCCATCTCTTCCATCTGAAAATCTTCTTTGATATTTCTGACAAACCATGAGCCTCCTCGCTTCCCTGCTGGAGAGAACTTATTCCATCTGGACTGGACCTCTTTAAGCAGCCTGGGAGCCTCCTTATCTTTAAGGTACGGGGCAAAATATAGAGGAGGGTAGTCATGGTGGCAGGAAGAGTTGTCATGTCATAAAGACAACAGAAAAATCATTTTATGATAATAATAGCAGCTAACATTTGCCGAACTCCTTTTACGTGTTAAGTATTCTATGTTCATTATATTACTAACTCCTCACAACAACTATACTTCAAGTCGAGTATTATTAACTCAATTTTTGGAACAATGAAAATGAGGCTTAGAGAAGGTTACAAAACTTGCTGAAGACGGTGATTGGTGGGGTTAGGGTTCAAACCTTGGCCATTCGACTTCCATGACCCATGCTTTTACCAACATTCATAAATATTTACCTGGGTGTATTCATATTGTTTTTTTTTTTTATCTGTGTCTGTCCCATCTTTCTCATGAGATTCCTGGAAGGCAAGTCATGTCTCCTTTCATTCTTTCATACCATGTCAGAGTGCTGTAACTTATAAATGAACAAATAACTTTTTACTGGCATTACCTCTTAGGAGGAAAGAATTCTCAAGCAAGCTGTAACTCAACTGGATATCTGAATCAGAATGAATTTTCCCCAATAGCCGGGTACATTCCACAGGGTACATTGACACTATCTGGGTGGTGTCAAAGGTTTTGAAGGTTTTGTTCAGGTTGTTCCTCTTTGTCATTTCTTGGCCATACTTCTGAGTGCTTGAATTGGCTGATAGGAAGTCTGAGTAGGAGAGATGTAGACAGCTTGCTTAGAAGTTATGTTAATGGCTAATAAAGATTTTAGAGTCATTTTCAACATGATAAGATCAGTACCCGAGGACTGAGTTATTTTGGTATATCGATTTCAGCTTGTTTTAATGCCTTTGGCCTCCTGCCTAATGACAAGTGAGGCAACAGATTAATTCTCTATAAATAGTAGCTTGTTATGCCTTGTTGCTTAATTCTGGGTTTTAGGAAGAACCAAAATAGGTATTTATCAATGCACTGTGTCCTCTAAAGCCTTTGGGGGTTAGTGTCTTACTCTAGAATCTCCTAAACAGTTTATGCAATCAAATGATCAACAAATGTATCTGTGATGATTCTGGAGTGTTAATTTTAGATGTCTTAAAAATTATAGTCTCAGTTATTAAGTGATTCTGGAGTTGTATTCTGGCAGGAGGAAGTAAACAGGAAGGAATATTTTTCACAGTATACATTTCTCTGAGATAGTAAAGGCAAAAGGATGCCACCAGTTGCCCGTTCCTTTCTTTATATTGAGATACAACATGGAACTTTATTTCTTACTCTCTATCTGGGTCAAGAAGAAGCTGTGACTCCTATTTGTTTTTCACCTCTCATCTCATTCAGAAAAATTTGACAATACCTGGTTTTAGTTCTCTCTTTCAATCTTATACTATTTTTGGAGGATGATTTTCTGCCTATCGCCTTAGAATAAAGTGTGCAAACGGAGGAAAGACAAGTGCAGGAGTTACCCATGATTGCTTCCTCTCCCTTGCCATGGCCACTCGTTTCTTTTTCTACTGTCCTGACTTTCTCTTACACAGGTCTGTTGACTAACGAGTAAGTATATGAGTTCTGGAATCACGCTCTCTAGGTTTGAATTCATTGTGTGACATTGGACAAACTCTTTTTCAATAAAATGGGACAATGGCACCTACTTTAGAAGATCAACATAAAGATTCATGTAAATCACCTTGGACAGTGTCTAACTCCTAGTGAGCAGTCCTTAGATATTAGTTATGATTATTTTCTTTCCAAGGTTCTGGTTTCTTGGCCTACTATATACAATGCTATTTGATCTTATTATTAGTTGGCGAAGAAAAAAATGAAGCCTTCAGTGGTTTCCCATGGCTATACAATGAAATTTAAGTTTCTCATTATGATATTCTATAATCTCATCTGATCCTGTGGCTTTGACTGATGTCCATTCTTCTACTTCTTAGGATGCTTTGAGTTCTAGCTACTAGGTTGACAAGCACCCTGGTGATTATGATAAAGGTGGTCTAGAGGACATTTTGGGACATGTTGCTTTGGTGTTATCCAGCATGTTATACCTACTGCATGCTTTGCATGTTTTATGTATAAATCTTATTTCTCTAAATGTTAAGTGCCTCAAGGGCAAGTACTTGGTCTTTGTATCTATAGGGAAAGAAGTTAACATAGCAGGCCTGAGGCTGCTACCCTTAGAAAGACCTGCTTGCAAGGTTAGCCTTGGTCGACATCTAGGAATTTGGTTCTCAAAGTGCTTTTAGTCAACAGTCAACTGTTAAGTGTGAATCATTGTGCCTAGAGTTTTGTGCAAACAGTACAGTTTATGCTTAACTCTTGCTTCCCCTCTGGGACTCTGGAAATTTTTTAGGCAGTGGGTGCCTGCATGATCACCCCCCAGTTAAATCCTCTAGCACTGAGTTTCTAAGGAGCTTCACCGGGCTGATTCATCCCACGCACGTTGCTGCATTTTTGTTGCTAAAGGATGTGTTCTCTGTGTAATCTCTCATGAGAGAGAGAGAGAGAGAGTGTGTAAGGAAATCTATATATGGGATCCGATAGAGCTCTCCCTGTGTCTCTTCCCCTTATGATCTGGCTGTGTATCCTTACCATATTGCTGTAGAAAATCTTAGCTGTTAAATACAACTATAAGCTGAGTTTTGTGAGTTCTAGTAAATGTCCAAATGTAGGGGTGGTCTTGGGTACTCCTGACACAGTATTCTTTCCAAAACAATTTTTATAGTAGGTGCTCAATAAACATTTTGTGATTGAGTATCACAAGTCTCTTAAATATTGTGAATGCTTAAAAAATGTTAAGTACTTTCTTTTCTTTGTACTATCCTATTTGTTTTAACCCTTTGAATTGTATCTATAAATGAGCAGAACATCATTTGTAATGTATGATAGTTTTGAGGTGTTTTTCTATCACTGCCTACCAAGAATGGTTTTGATTTTGCTTATTCATTTTTTTTTTCCATCTCTACGTTTCAAGCAAAGTTTGATATTGCCAGACCAGTACTTTTGGGCTTTTGGGATGCAGAATCAAGGAAAAAGGAGGATTGGAAGGACTGAGGTTTAAAGACTAGGTCTAGGAAAGGAGATTTCGTGGGAAGATCTAAAGAAGAGAGATGCATAGAAAGAGCTTGAGTGATGTAAAGTAACCGTATGACAAGAAGAGGGCTTTATAAATTGTTGCCGTGGATGAAGATGCCCTTTCACAGTTTTTGAGAAATGGAAAAAGAGAATTTGTTGTTTTAAAGTTACTTTTTGGTTGCCAAGTTGTTTTTCTTTGATAATGACCCATACTGAAGACCAAATCATGGTTCATAGTTCAAGTCTTAAGGTTCTCATTGATTTTACTCGAGGACAGGAACCATATCATTTGTACTTCTAAATTTAGCATATATAAATTCTCAATAAGTTCTGTATGATACTCTCTGATTGCTTCATTCTCAAGTATTTATTGAATACCTTAGATGTGCCAGGCATCAGGTGTGGGGATACAGAGACAAGCACAAAGAAGTCTTTGCCCACCTCACAGAGAGGAGACGAACTTGCACACATACATTTCCAATCATCTGTGGTAAATACTTGTGGCACAATTTGAGAGCTCGGGGAGAGCCTCTTTCATGCCTACCAAAGCATTGTTCCCAATTAGACTCCGTGGTACACAGGAAAAAGAAGCCTGGTTTTTACCAAATTTAAGTATCAACTAGAAGAGTCTGAAGAAAGGGTACATGGCATGTATAACAGGAAAGTAAGTTGCTAAAAGAAGGGAATCCAGCTGTCTTTCTGGAGCCCCTAGAAGGTGTCTTTGCAGCAGAATTTTCTAAGTTCCAAGGTTTAGATTTCAGCCTTTCAGGTCCAGAAACTTGATTTTTGTGAGCCTACTGAGAGGGCATCTGCTTCTTAGGTGAGCATTCGTATTAAGCAGTTAATGAGACTGATGTGTTAATGAGAATGACATATTAATTTGTGATGACAAAGACAACTGTCGCAAAAAACAAGATATTCATCAGCTTGACCATCATATTCTATTCCAAGAGATAGATCTTAGAGTAAATCGATCAATAATCAGGATTGATGAGCTCAGAATCAGAGCTAGAGGAGTCCATGAAATGACTTGTATGTCTTATACTGGGGTAAAGTGGGACATTCACCTCTGTCTTAGGAATAGCCGTGACTGAGAAAGGTTAAACTCAAAATCTGCTGGTCAAGACTCCTCTCCTGGAGAGAGCTTGCGTGAGCACTGTCTGCATTTGCCTCTGTGGTCTCACTTTCCTATGATTATATGAGTGGTAACCACTCTTTGTGTTGAGTCATTTTTTTAAATGAGATTCGAGTGTTTTCAATTATATTATAAGGCAAGTTCTGCTTGCTTGGGAGCCACTGACTCTCTTTAGTGTGATAAACATATGACTATTCTGATTATTAATTTTTAAATAATTCGAATCATGAAACTTGGAGGGTGATCTAATTTCCATTTTTGGAGTTTGGTGGAGGAGGGTCACCTTACAGTAGTCTTCATATGCTGGTGGAGGAACCCAAATATACATACGCTGCATTCCATGGCCTCGAATTTCACTGGTTTATTAATCTAGTGGTGCTGGTAAAGCACATATAAATTATTTTGGGGTGTTCTATCATTTTCAGTTGCTCGTTTTTACATTTCTTTGATTGCTGAATACTCGATTTCTCTAGAAATGATCGGCATTAATAATTGACATTAATAATTACTAATAATTGGCACTTACTAACATGGAAAGGCCATTCATCAGCAGAGCAGGCTATACAATTGTTAGAATCATAAATTCATAGACTGCCTATGAATTTTAGTTTTATACTTATCAACACATACCTAACAGAGTAAGTGATTTGCCCGAGGTCACATACCTAGTTGGTGGTAGAAGTGCTACAATTTTGCAATTAATATTATTTTGCATGTATCTTATTATATTATTTGTATTATGTGCTAATCTCCCTGGTAGAGAACGTATGTTTATTGACTGCAGGCCATTTGTGTCTTTATTTTTGTACCTTTATTACCTAGAATGTTACCTAGGAATGAAAAAAGATTTGTTAAATAAATGATTGGATGATAATAAAAAAGAAAAAACTTGGATTTCTTCTTGAGTTATCAGGAGATGTTTCTCCCATCATATCACATATGAAAAATAAGGATCATATTCATTATTTATTCAGTACATGTTATGCTTGAGGCAATCTGCTAGGTGCTGTATTGAACAAAGATGATAAAGACAAAATACTGTCCTGAAGATACAGAGACCATAAGATAAAATTTACAAATGACTATAATACATATAATACATATAATACATATAATACATATAATAGAACTATTATAATACATTGTGGGAGAATGAGAGAAGCCTTCATGGAGAAGTTGACTTTACCTGAGCCTTGGAGAAGCATCTGAATTTCAGAGATAATAATGAGCTGATGGAGTGGGAAAGCAGCATAGGCACAGGGAATAATAGGAAATAGGAAGGCAAATCGTTTTTGAAGAACTACAGAAATTCTCTCTTGGATATAGTATGGGAGGTGAAGTGTTATGTACGTGGAGGGGAATGGAACGAGGAAAGACAGAAAGTCGGGTTAGTTCCCAGGTGGCTTTGCTTGTTCAGGCTCAGGTTCTTTGCTATTGGTTCATCAACCTCTATGGTTTTTGAATATGCAAGTGACAACATAGGTTATCAGGCAGCAGGAGGTGGGCTGGTTTTGAGGGGCAGGAGAATGAGGCGGTGAGATAAGATGAGAAGTGACTGCAGGTCAGGAACAAGGTAGGGAGCAAGTTACCACAGGATGGCAGCAGAGATGGAAAGGAAGGGACAGTCACAGCCTTGGTGAATAATAGGACACGGAAAATGCAAGAGCTAGAAGAACCAGAGATGGAGATGTTATTAGCAGCATGCATTTTGTACTTACCGTAACTTATTACAAATTTCTATATAAACATGATCTCTTCATTAGGCTGTAAGCGCCTAGAGGCAGAGTCCATGCAATCTTCACCTATCAAAATGAACATGGCAGATGCTTGGTAAATGCTTGCTGGGTAATTAAATGGAAGTCAGGGGATTCGGCTTGGTAATGGCAACTGGAGTGTTGGTGTAAATAACATGTTTCTTTTGGAACATCTTGGAATTTGGAGGTGTGGTCTATTTTTCTGATGCAGTTTCTAGGACTAGATTACAGAAAGAACTGGAGAACAATTATGAGCCGATATATAAGGGAGGGCAAAATAAAGAGCAGAGAGATGGCATACTTGATACAGAAAAAATGCATTATAACTGCTCCTTTTAAGGTATCAGGTGAGATTAGAGAGAAAATGCAGTATGACATCCATCAGGGGAGACTGGAATATGGAGTGAAGCCTGGACAGATGGGAAGGACTGGGATGGGCACGTGGACTGTGTTAGCTGGTAAAAGCTGGACAGAAGGGAAAGTAGCCTAAATGGGATGTGACAGCAAAGAGTTGAGGCTTTGGAGTCAGACTGCTTGCGTTTAAATATTGGTTCTTGTCCTGAGTCATTATGTGGTTTCAGTGATTTCACTTTCTCCTGCCTCAATTTCCTCTTCTGCAAGATGAAGGCAATAATAATACATGCATGAACACATGTACAGAGCTCAAACAGGGTTTGGAATGTAGTAAGCACTTTCTAAGCATTATTCTTATTGAAACCCACTAGGACCACTTTGATGTGTTATGTCATTTAATCTTTAATCACTATATAGATAGGTGCTATTATCTTCTTTTCTCAAAGGAGGAAACAAGTGCAGAGAGGCTTTATAACTTGTTCAGATTCACACAGCCAATTAGTAGTAAAGCTTACCTTTGATATGTTCTTACACAGTGCATCTGGCACCCAGGCTCAGGCACTTTCTAGTTGTGGTGAGGCTACTTGTGAACAATTTAGATTTGATAAATATTAGGGAACTGTGGCAGCCCTTGTAGCAGTTCCCTAATGTTAGCCATCAGTATGTTGGAAAGGTTCATCTGGCAGTCTTGTGAAGGAGAGCAGGCAAGAAGACCGGGGTGCTTAAGATCCAGACCAGAGATGACTGAGGAAATTGCAAGGTGTGGCAAACGGGAGTTTAGCCGTGACAGGAGAACCAGCTGACTTTGTGCCTGATGCAAATGAGACGCAACTGACAGTATATGATAGAAACTGACTGAAAGGGGTGGAGCTTGGCATCTGAACTTGAAAGTTTCAAACATGGGACACTAAGAAAATATTGATACCATTAATGCTAATGAGGACATTGGGAAGGGAGTCCCTTTAGCACTCTCCCTTCAAGAAAAGTGCTTTCAGAGGAACCAGCTCAGAGAATAGTGTCTTGTTTCGAAATGGGGCACTTGGTTATTTTTAGTGGCGGTTTGATTCTGATGGGAACACCCCAGGTAGCCTTTACTTCACTGTCAATCCAGCTTTGCTTTCTCCCTTCATTTAGGAAGGAAGCTGATGGATTGTTCTTTTCTTCCTTGGAATAGACTGTTTTCCATACACAATTGGCAAATCAACATGTAACCTCCTTTCAAAAAGGAGGTTTACACCTTACTGTAGTTCTCATTCATAACAAGTACAGTGATTCGCTTTGGAGGAGTTAGAAAAATCAGTTCTGTTAACTTCCTGTTTTCTATTTTGGGCCTCTGAGCAGAACTTCCCATTCGGGTGGGACCACGCAGAAAACACAAAGCTGGAAATTTCTCCTGAAGTTGATCTGCCATGGGAATAAAGTAAGTTCATGGTCTGAGGTGTTTATCTCACCCCTCTCTCAAAGTTTGTCCTTCAGCTGTTCTCATCTTTATATTACAGGAAGTGAAATGAGAAAGCATTTGGTCTTTTCCTGCAGGTCAGACCTAGAGCTTCCGTGCAGTGCTCCAGGAACTCAGAGGTTTAAAACAAGCTGCTCAGACTGAGCTCTTGATCAGTTTGGAGGTTACAGTGGCTTCTCACTTTGACGGTTCCAAAGAATATTATAGTTTGAATTATCTCCCTTATTTCCTGTCTGAACATTTTATTTTACCTGCTAGTATGAAAGGGTGAGGGAGGCAGATCATTTCAGTTTTTCCTCCTCCCCTCTTTTCTCTTTCTCTGTTTATAATTCAAAATTATGTTCACTTTCATTCTTTCATTTGCTTTCTTTGTAGCATCCTGTGAGGTGAATATCACAATTCCCATTTTACAGAAGGTGAAACCGAGGTTTCAGTGAGCTTTAGTGACTTGGCCAGTCTCTCCGTTAATGATAACCCTGAGACTGAATCCTCAGTCTTCTATCTCTGGGTCTTTCATGTTTTCTTTTTCCCAATACCACACTGCTTTTCTGATGGCAGTTGTACTGTGCAGGATGCTGACAGAAAGGAGAGGAAATGGTAGCTGGGCTGGGAAACCTGATCGATTTCATCCTCCATAGAATTGTGTACCCTGATTAATAAAATACTAAATGTTAACTATATGTATTGCCATGCAATTCTTCAAGTATATAGGGCTTTGGCTCTTATTTTGTTTCAGACTTTAGGACAATGTGACTGAGGGAGTCATTCACTGAATGCTAGGAGAATAAGGAAGTCAGATGTGAGCCTGGTGGCAGTTCACACCTTGGACTTGAGTGACTTGAGTTTTTCTGTTGGCAATTGAGCTGGAGATGATAGCAAAAAGACACTTCATGTCCCCTGCTCCCCAATTCTTGGCAAGGCAAATAAAGAGTGGAGAATTAGCTATGAATTGGGATCAATAATGAATATCTGGACTTAATATCAAATCAGTCACGGAGGTAGGAAAATGGGATTGAAGTTAGTGGCTGCTAAGAAGAAGCTAGTGAGGGAGCTCTACTTCTTAAGAACCAGTGAAAATTAGGATGGGGCAGTGAGTGAGGCCCGTGGAAGGCTTGGCTGCCTGTGTTGCCTGGCATGTCTGTAGGACGACTCTGCTCTACCAGAGCTCCAGGAGGGTCTGTTTGATTTTGGAGGAGTCCTCAGGACTATACGTGTAACCAAATTGTCTTGATAGACAGTAAACTCCAAGGGGCCTTCTGTGCCAGGGACTCAGGCTAGCAGATGTTTTCTTGATGGTTTGTGAGTAGTACCCAAGCCAGGAGGTCCTCTCCCTTCCTGAATCAAGCCCTTCCCCCCGTCAGCCCCAAAGCAGAAGTGGCTGGCCTAGGGCCACTGCCCACGTTGCTGTGAGACCTGTCTGTTCTCTTTATAGACTCACAAATGACAGGGACGGAATGAGGGGAAATCAAATATTATAGAAAGGAGAGGCTGGCAAACATGGGCATGGCCAGCAGACGTCTCTCACTGGAATGAGATGCCAAGAGAGGAGGATTTTGAGATTTGGGAAGAACTCTCAGGAGTGTCAGTGCTAAGGCAAAGGATTAAACAAAGAAAAAACATACACTTAGGCTCGAACATGGTCCAGGCGTGGGGTTAATATTCCTTGTAACTGGTTGACAGAAATGGGTTGGGGTGAGGCACAGAAGGGACCTGGAGATAGAGAACAAAGAAAGTGATAAAAACGTGGTCTTGCAATTGGTTAAAGGCTGGCCGTGTGACATAGTTCTCCAAAGAGGGTGTCTGTCTCAGCACATCGCACCTAAACAGCCAAACAGTATTTTCTTAAGAAGCCTGTAACAGAATTTCGAAGACCGAATCATATTTTGAAGACATGAGGGACGATCATCACTTAAAAGAGACTCATAGGAATTACTTTTGAAAAACAAAGACTCGTTTTAGGAAGTAGACACTCAACAATTGGTATTTAATCCATGAATTTTAATACATTTGCTCAGAGTAAGATTCAGCATTTTACCCTTTCACTGAGAGTGTAAAGTTTTCCTCTTACATATATGGCATGCAAAGTTTTCAACTGAGCATAGTAATTAATTATTTCCCAGCTATTTTTACTTTTCATGTGCTAAAAGTTGGGGGAAACGATTCACATAACAGAATTTAAACACCTTGAAAAAGTTATTTTCTTTAAGGAACTGTACTTTTTCAAGAAAATGCCTTCTCCAACAGCACGTTTGGAGACAGTTACCAAAGGACAAACCCATCAACAGAGACACTCAGCCTCTTAGTCTGGCTTTTGAAAAGCGAACATTTATTCTTTTTTTCTAAACGGGATGCTGTGAACTCCGTCATGTACACTATGAAAATAATTGGTGTGTTAGTACGCCTTGTGCCAGATTTCATGCTTGTTGAAAGGTGATTGGATTCAAACCAGCATATTTAAAGGTCAACTGGTTGTTCTTAAACAGCACAGAATTTTAACTCTTTCATTTTCATGGATTTTAGCCAAAGGGCCATGTTAGAAAGGAGAGACTATATTCTGCTTTTAAACTTTCTGACCTTTTTGTCCTTAAATTTTAAAAAAGTTCTCAGTGTTTTGTTATGGATGAAAAGGGTCTGAGAAATAAGTTCTTAGCTGGCATTTAGAAGAGACTTAGTTCTTTTTAAACTACTAAATTTAGGTCAAGGCTCTAAAGGGACAGTGCACATCACATAAGCAATGTCTAAATGTCAGGCAGAAATTTCACTCTCTTTTTAATAAGTAATTTAAATTTGCTCATAAGAGCTATTAACAGCAATCTATCTCCTTATCTTCCCAGCTTGGAGTGATATTTATATATATATTTTTTTAGTTCCTTGAAAAGCTTAGTGGAGAAAGCACTCTCTCATCACCAACATTTAGCCTAGCTGTTTGACGTTTGCTTTATTTCTAACATGGGTATTTCACTGGCTTTGGGACTTGATGACTCCCCTTGCTCTCTCAGTGATTTTGGATACATCTATTAAGTGTTTTAGTTTTTTGATCTTCACAATACCCTTTGTCTACCAGCGTTTTTCCTGGGTTTCCCAAAATAAGGTAGGGGACTAACTTGTCTCAAATAAGTAGGGTGAATTTTAGTCATCAGATGTTAAGGCTTCTTGCTTTTTGGTTTAGCGTCCTGGTGAGTCCCTAGAAACTTTTTAACATTTTATTATGAAGACTGTAGTTTGGAAGTTACAAAAGCAATATCTTTCTTAAGGAAAAAACTCTGAGATTGACATTGGCGATTTCCACAAATGCCACACAAAAGTCGGTAGGTAAAGGCAATTAAATCCAAGCTTATCTTGAGTGTATGTGAACTCTTGTAGTTCTAACTAAAGGCAAACAAAAGATATCCTGAAAAATCATGGGCTCATTTTGTCAAGCAGATAATTCAATATTTTCTTCTTTCTCGATTACTTCATAGTTTGCTTTTAATTCTCCTTTTTCTATATTCTTCACAACTTTTTAGCTGTGAGACTATGTGCTAGTTGCTTAAACACTCGGTGCTTCATTTGCCTTATCTGCAAAATGGGGATACCTACCTTAGGGTTACTGTAAAAATTAAATGAGTTAATTCATGTAAAATGCTTAGAACAATGCCTGGCATAAAATAGATGCTCAATAAACATTAATTCATTAATATTATTGTTATCATTATTATTGTTATTGCTCTAATTCTAAATCTCTTTCACTAATTAGTATGTCATATGGAGATGTTTGACCTACAAGGTTTCTTCTGGTTGGGGTCTCATAAGCCCGGGAGTTCAGATTAAAGCTGCTCTCCTCATGTCTCAGCACTCCAATTTCTTTTGCTTACACTCTGGCTGAGGTTGGCCGGGAGATATCATAAGGAAGATGGTGGTCCTGAACCAAGGGAGCTGGGAGAGCAAATTGCCAGGGTGGTTCTTGAGAGGAAAGATGGAGAAACAGATGTGGCGGTAGGTGACCACCACTGAGGGAAAGTCTGAAAGGCCAAAGTGCACAAAAAACAAAATTACAGTGATTTTCACAAAGGGACCAGTGCTCCTATGTTGGGTACATAGATATTTATGATTGTTGCATCCACTTCTTGGATTTATCCCTTTATAATTTTGTAGTGTCCTTCTTTGTCTTTTTTTACATTCTTTGTTTTAAAGTTAACTTTGTCAGAGTATTGCTACTTTGGCTTTTTTTTCATTTCTATTTGCACGGAATATCTTTTTCCACCTCTTTATTTTCAGTCTGTATGTGTCTTTTGATTTGAAGTGAGTCTCTTGAAAGCAGCATATAGGTGGATCATATTTTTAAATCCACTCATCCATCCTATGTCATTTTATTGGAGCATTTAATCCATTTTCATTTAGTACATACTAGGTGTTGTAACATGTAATGACAACTAGAATTCTGTTGAAAAATAGTTTCCAAAGCATGGTTTTTCAAATATTTTTGACTGTAATCAACAATAAGAAACAAATTTTTACATCAAGGTTTTTATATACATGTACATATGTTTGTGTGTGTATAGCTCAAGCTAGTTCTATTTTTCATGGCATTTAAAGTTTACAGATATTTAGCATAAAATTTTTAAAAATCTGCACCTTAAGTGCAGGTGATCAAAGGAATCAAGTATCTGATTACTTAACATAAAGTATTTGTTTAATATGGGGACTAAAGAACATTCCAAGATTATTGAAACATATTCTAGGAAGTATTTTTATAACTCTCTAAAAGACAGAGGTAGAATAAAACATATGTAAACTTAAGTTAAATAATGTAAAAGTATGCAAAGATAATGCAAAAAAGCACACGTATATGTGTCTTGCTTGAACTTGATGGTCACAGTCTCAGAGCAAAGCTTTTTCTAAGAAACACATATAATACTATTCCATGTTCTTTTTATTTATGAAGTTAGTCCAAAAGATTCTGCCTTGTACTGTATTAGCTTTCTTGATCATTTACAATTTTCTTTTTACGTGGTTATTGGTTAGGTATGTTTCATTGAATATTTTCTTTTTGGACATCAGTTGTTGGAAAAATAAATGTGACACCTTTCTACTGAGTATATAGATCTATAATTGTACATTTGATTTATAACTTTTTCATTCTTAGGGAGTATTTTGGCTGCAAAATGAACCTCTTTTAACATTAATATAGTGCTTACTAAATTCTTACTTTTAAAATATTTTTTTCTTATACTAAAATCTACTAAAATATAATGTAGCAGTTGAGAATATGAGTTTTAAAATAAAACAAATCTGGACTCAAATAATATCTCTGTTACTTACTTGTTGTGTATCCTTGGAAAATTACTCTAACTCTTCAAGCCTTAGTTTTATTATCTGTAAAAGGAGGTTAATTTGTACCTTACAATGCTGTTTTAAGAATAAAGGAAAATAAATGAGTTAGTATTACTCTATAAATGGCAGCCATTATTATTACTAATTTCTTTAATTTCTATAGCATAATATTGCCTGCTAAGTTTATTCATAGAATAATATGTTGTATTGGCAGATGATATTTGGTAGGAGAATGATTCCTTATAAAATAAATAATTTAAAATAACCTAGCACTTTATTCTTTGGAGTTTGTGAAGATATATATTTAGCGAACATATGAGCCAATGGCACATAATAAATTCTGTATTCTTAATTTAACAAGTGTAGTGGTTAATCTATGTATCAACTTTACTGGATCACAGGGTGCCCAGATATTTGGTTAAACATTATTTCTGGGTGTGTCTATGAGGGTGTTCCTAGATAAGATTAACTTTGGAATTGATAGACTGATTAAGCAGATTCTTCCCACTCCCTAGTGAAGGTGGGCATTACTTAATCTGTTGAGGGCCTAAATCAAACAAAAAGGAGGAGGAAGGGAGAATTGACCCTCTCTGCCTTGACTGATATGACACATTATTTTTCTGCCCTTGACTAGGACTTATACCACTAGTCCTTCAGTCGTCAGAACCATACCACCAGCCTTCCTGGGTCACCAGCTTGTGTGCGTGTGCGTGTGTGTGCGTGTGTGTGTGTATGTCTGTGTGTATCAATAATATATATATCCTATTGGTTCTGTTTCTCTGGAGAATCCTGCCTAATAAAATAAGCATTTATTGAGTAACAAAGCAGGGTTCTGCCTTCTCGTTTTGGCTCTCATACTATAAACAAGTGTCCTCTTCTTGGTATATTCAGTACTGCAATTTTTGTATTTCTGTGTTTTTTGCTGGTGATTTTGCTGTATAAAATGGACCCCCAAGTGTGGTGCTGAAGTGTTGTCTAATGTACCTCAGCACAAAAAGGCTGTGATGTACCTTAGGGAGAAAATACATGCGTTAGATAAGCTTTGTTAAGGCATGAGTTACAGAGCTGTTGGCTATGAGTTCAATGTTAATGGATTGACAATATATATTAAGTAAAATATATCTCTTTAAACAGAAACACACATAAAACATGGTGATATATTATTTGATTGATGAAAATGTTGGGATCAGAGGCTCTCCGGAACCTAACTCTGTATTTTTTCGAGAGCAATGGTTCAGTATTCATGAATTCAGTGTTCTCACTGACTTAGTAGAACATAACTGCTATGAATACCAAAAATCAACTGTATGAACATTTTGTTTAAGCTGAGAAGATGGCTAATGACTACGCATATATAGACATTTTGTAGAATTATAGTCAACTCAAACAAAACGAAGCTACTTTTATTTTAATTTTGGAAGACACTCTATTCTTTTGTTTAGATTGGTTTATTTTAGCAGAACTTTACTAGTGAATATGTCAAGTAAGTCAGACACAGTTGTGTTAGATCCAGTTTGCACCCTGAAGGAGTCCCCAGTCCTCCATGGAAGGCAAGGAGATATGTGCAAGCAATGGTATTGACATTGCTTTATATTCCTGGAGCAGATGTCAAAGAGAATCAGAGAAGGGCCTGGCTGTTTCAGAATATATCAAGGAACCCAGCCAAGGTACAGAAAATAACCATGAAATGGTTATTTTTCGAGCAGTTTTCTACAACATGTCAGTGAAGGCTGACATTATTTTAGAGCTCCAGGGTTTTACAGAGAGAAGAAGTCCTAGAGTGTGATAAGAACCTAAGTATGTTTAGACATAGAACTAGAACCAGAAACTGAGTCCCATGGCTCAAGTTGAGTCCTTTCCCATTAAACCATGTATGTTCTATGTGTTTAAATTAATTGTTGGGGTCTAGGCTTACAAATGAGCTTATGTTCCAGAAATTCCACTTAGGTCTGATGTGAAGTCAGTCTGAGGTTGTTCAAGTATGAGCTCCAATAGACTCATTAATTTCATCTGATTCTCAAAGGAACTCATGATTCTAAAAAGTTTAAGTATTCCGTACGTATTCAGAAATTGACTTTGTAAATAAATAGTGAATAGTAAACTGGGTTAGGGTTATTTTTGACATTGTATTTTGCATCTCTACCAGTTTAGTAAAGGATTTTTTTAAATGCTCATTATTGGCATGGGTGTGTTGAAACAAACCTACTTATACTGTCAATGGCAGAAAAAATTAGTATAAAATTTCTATAAAATACATTTGACACCTTTTGAACCAGGTACCAAATATGCCCTTTAAGAATCTATTCTAAGGAGGTAATTAGAAACTTGGACAAACATTTATGTATGAAAATATTTACAGCATTATTGTTCAAAATATGAAAACTAAAAATCAAAGCAAATGTCTAAAAGTTGTTTTAAAAATGATATACTATAATGAAAAACTGTCTATGGTAAGGCGCAATGTGAAAAAAATCACAAATATGTAGTGTAATCACAAGTTGTATATATGTGACCAGAATAATATATGTTGAGAGAAGTTATCTCTTGGTGATGGGATTATAGGTGTTTCTTTCATTTGTATTCTTTTTTTTTCTGTAGTTTTCAAATTTCTTAAATGACTATATATTTTTATAATCAGAAAAAATGTTAAGTAACATTCATTCTCCTTGAACTATGTTTTACCTAAGGGAAGTCCTGTTCTTTTCTCTTAGTTTCTGCATTTCGAAAGATCTCATCACTTGTTTTGGCCGAAGATGAAAATGGAAACTCAGTTATTTCACATTTGTTCAGTTACAAGCCCCTTTTCTTCCCATGGTATCATTTCAGCTTAAACCTTTGTACTTAGCCCCCTTTCCAATTGTGGATTTTCTCCTCTCCTTTTTCTTTTTATTCTTTCACTGATCTTTTATTTTTTTCTTTTTAATTTAAATTCTGTCTGCTTTTCTTTGGCAGTATTAGCCTTTTCCTCTTCTTATCTGTTGGGGAGATGAAGCGCACTATTCAGTTTCATATAGTCACCCCATCTCCCCCTTTTTCTCTTGTTTCTTTACTCTGGTTTTTTTATTTTGGAAGGTAGAAGAAACATTTATAGAATAGTCTCTTCCAAATATTTATAGAATAGTCTCTTCAGAGCCTTGGTAGTACTTTTGTGTTAATGAAAATTTTTTTATTTTTTTAGGGATTTCACAAGTATTTCCCCCCATATCAGGAGTAAGAGTGTATGTGTGTGTGCATGTAGGTGCATGTGTGTGTGTGAATACATGTTCTATTCTTCCAGGTCAGGAACAGTGTCACTTCCTATCTCCTCCGTAAAAGCAGGCACTCCAGTAATGCTGCAGCCTGTTGGCCTGTCTCTGCTTAGAGACCTTTCAGAGCTTGATATCTGGGCTCAGACTGTATGCTCTCAGGAGGAGGATGCCCTAATTCACTTTGGTACCAGCAGGCTGACATCCATATTTTGAAAGCTTTGATGAAGA